>NC_041344.1:28740235-29040235 GCF_004354835.1 Perca flavescens
TTCACCCAGCTGAAGTTGAGTCATCGCGGAGACTGGCAGCAGTGCGCATCCATGTGGAGAGAGTTATAGGCCTCGTACGGAATAAATACACCATTTTGCAAGGAACTATACCAATAACTCTGTGCTACTCAACCCCAGATGGACTCACACCTCTGGACAAGATGGTGAAAGTGTGCTGTACCCTCTGTAACCTTTGCCCCCCCTGTTGTTCCAAACGAGTGAATAAATGTGTGTCAATACATTCATTTCATGTCATTCATTAGTCTATTATGTCTTTTATGTGACATTAATAAGACCCACAGGAAACTGTTAATGGCTGATACAGTACAAATATTTTATTTATTTCAATGTCAAACTTCTTCAAAACAGAAGAACAAGACCAGTAAAACTCATTGCTTATTAATTAATTTAGCAGGATATGGAATTGGATAAATAGGATATATTTTCAAGATCTAAATGGTATATATAGTAATAATATTATATAGTATGAATTATAAAATCATACCAAGAATTAGTAGGCTATTTTAATAGTTTAGTATTCTATGTACTAAAAAGGTAGGTATAAAGGCTTTATGCTGCTCTACACCTTACTGTAGGCCCAGTTTAACATGCAACTCAATTTTATAATATATATGTAGTAGAGGGTCCCTGCTCCGTCTCTTTCAGTTAAGGGGTCCTTGGCTTAAAAAATGTTGAAGACCCCTGCTCTAGGAGTAACAGTCTACCGTACTAGTGTGTGTGTGTGTGTGTGTGTGTGTGTATAGCCAACACAACAGGGAATCTTAACTAATACAGCGTTTCATTTATTCTGGGTTTTCCTGCATTCATAATATTTCCACACTTTTGGAACTCTAGTCAAACGCAAGCAAGACCTGTGGCTCACCACAATAGCACCCTGACTGGGGCTGTTGCTCTGAGGTTGGGGAAACCACTGGACGTGGTACTGTGTAATATTTCCCAAGAAGTTCTGGCAAAATCCTAGTTTTAATAAATTTTTCTACTCCACTGTATGTCTCATTGAAGAACACTTCATCAAACTGAATGCGCTGAATAAACATTTCAGTGGGACTCCACACTACAAAGTCACCATACTGGACCTCAGCAATGCGCATTTGTACTTGGACTTGTGCCATATATTTGTGATTTGGCTTTAGCGCTATCACATTGTCCTTTGCCATTAGACAGAAGTTTGTGTCAGCATTGCAGCTGTTGACAATAGACTCATCTTTAAGAGTAAAAGGGCATTTTATCTCAAGCACACCTCTACCGTGGCAAGCACAGGTAATAGTTCCATCCGGCGATGCACCGATCCATGGCAGTGATTTGTTGATGATTAGGCCTGTTGTCTGCACTTGAAAATCAATGTGATGATCTTGCAATGCTGTGATGTACTGTGTCCTTCCTGTTAGCGCACTCACGTCCCCATCTAGAAAAATAAAGAATAATTTATACTTTAATACATTAGCAATATAGTATACACTGCATATCCAGAATTATGTATTCATTATTCTCTATGGAGTGCACACACCATTATGTACATGTAATGGCAGTCTCTTTTGAGAAACATGGAAACGTTGTATATTTAGGAATGGGGTCATATTTGTATCATTTAAGTCCTTTAAGTGAGATTGTAAGGACATCATTGTTCCTCCAAAATATGGCTAGGACAAATAGAATGAAAACCAGCCCTGGGCCGCATACTTTGATATGTAGTCTCTCTTTGTACATTTCTCTCGTTACCTCATTGCCCCTGTAGAGCACTGCCTGACCTGCCTGCTTCGTGGAAGACTGACGCTGTTACTCTGCCTGCTCTTTGCTCAAACCAAACCTTACTGGCAGACGGTGCTCTGCTTGCCTCTTCTACTGATAAGGACTGAAAGTTGAAAAATGTAATTCTATTTCAACAAAATAAAGCTATTAATGTAAATAATAAAACTAAAGACTTGCAATTTGTCAGTACATACCTGTTGTTCTGTTATCTGAAGATTGTCAAAGATGCTTTAACTCTACTAGTAAGGATGACAAATCACGTAGTGACGACTTAATGCTGTCTAATTGTTACAGTAAAAACACTTGTTAAAGCAACCCTGAATTGAATTATGAGAGAGCTCTTAAAAAAACCATGCCTGTTATTTCCTCCCCAAAACATGAAAACACAACGCTTTTCATTCGTTCTTGTAGTTTGTTTTGAAACCATGACCAGATGATTTAGCTACCCCTTGTGCTGACATACACTAGAGAACAGCTATAAGTTAGTCTAGATAGCCTTGAGTTGTTATGCTAGCTGCTAACAGCTGTTTACAAAGTTGGGTTAAAAGAACACTTACCTTTCCTTTCACGAGAAACATCTTGTTGTGAAGGTGCCATATCTTCGAGTCAAGGACCCAGCCCCCAACAAAGTACCGATATGCCTCGGGACTCTTGTACGCTTTGAGGCTTTCACCAGTGTATGGCGATGGATTATGTATAAGGTAAATATATATGTCATTGAATGCCAAGATTGGTAGTTCGGTAGCAGCGGACAGAGGCTGGAAGAACATATCAGGTATCGAGTAGGGATCACAACCTAACGAGGATATTTTTTGAAAGTAACGTTTCTTTTCATGGCAGTCGAGGTGCGAAATGTTGCCTTTCGTAGCCATTTAGCTACACTGTATCCGTACGAAGCTGTAAATTGTAGCAAGCTTGTCAGTTGTTACGGTTGGTACTCGCTCCGCCCACGGCCCCGCCCGGCCGGTAGGTACTCAAGATGGCGACAGTCAGTTGGAAAAAGAGTGTGATGACGTAAAAGGTCATGTGACTGATATTCATGAATAGGACATTTATGAGGTAGAAAACGACCAGGACAGGACAGTAAATATATATTATAGTAGCGTAGTATAGTAGTTTAGTAAAGTTATATAGTTATTTCTTAGCAGTACGCCTAATACATAAGTGATGGAGAGATGAGAAAGTCGTATAAATTTCAGCGTCGTGAGGGAAACGACAGCTGAGCACTGCTGTGTCCCTCTGTGTTCGTCAGCAAAATTTAATTTGTCTTTGAGCTTCCATACTTTCCCCTCCGACCATCAACAAAGTCAAAAATGGATTGTGAAGATCAGAAGAGAAAAGTTTGTTATCTCTCACCACACTCAAGTGTGCAGTAGACACTTTGTATCAGAGGACGTCGTCGAGCCGGCGGCTGAAGGGGGTAGAAAGTGGCTAAAGCCAGGCGCCGTTTCCTGTCTTGTTTCCCTGGAATAACTTCTCTCTCGGAAAAGTAAGACTTGGGGTACAGGAGCGGATCAGAGCCAGACCAGAGAGGATGGAGACCGACAAAGTTGCTGGCACTCTTTGTGCCAACGATCATGATTATTGTTCAAGGCCGGACCCTGCGTTTGTGGACTTGGTGGTCTCTGAGAATGAGAGTCTTCGGGATGAAGTTGCCCAGCTGAGGCAGCAGCTGGAGCAGCCATCACTCACGCAACGTTTCGGGTTACAGAGATTTGGTGGTTCGGACACAGACATTTGTTTTTACACAAGGTATGTAAAGCTAGCTTTTTTCGTAATTTAATAGGCTATACTATTATAATACCTGCTAAACTATTCAGGGCTCGACATAGGCGGGATTCTGAACAGCGATACCCGCTACACACACACACACACACACACACACACACACACACACACGTAACTGACTGGAAACCGTACCGATGATTATTTACAGCAGCTGGCGCAGATGAACAAACGCTACCCTCGTTACTGTAATTAGCCTACAATAAACCCTCCATGATTAAAAAGTAGCCTACATACTTAATACCCACCTACCTGTTTTACAGGCATAAACAGGCCTTTCTTTCTGCAAGCATTTTCCACCAATCAAGACACTGCATACTACAACAACGTTTCAGTAATCAAAGACTAACCATCACTCCTCAGTGAACTGTTCCCTAATCTGAGATCATTTTCTAGTTACGTAGCCTATCTAGTTAAGTCTAGAAAAAAATTCTAGACCTTGGAAAAATGTAGTTGATGACCCCTGGTCTAGCTTTACTGCTACATTTTTTTTTATGTTGAGCCCTGTTATAGTGTTAGTGTGTTCAATTCAAAAATGCATAATGCAGCCTACCATTTGTTTTCCTGTATGCACGTCCATTTGTCTAAGGTACAGGTTCACCTCTAACCATCTGTAGGCTTGTGAGCATGGTACAATAATAATAACTAATACATTTAATAAAAGCTTCCTATTTTCACTAGACCTACTTTTGTTTTTTACAGATTTTCATCTTATGACCACCTGATGCGGTTTTGGCAGGTCATCAACGCGTCGCTGCAGTACATGGTTCGGGGGACCAGAACAAGAACTGCAGATGGTGACTCAGCAAGGCAAAGTACAGCCATGGTACAGACACAGTCCATACAGCCAGTAGATGAACTGTTCCTCTTCCTGAACTACCTTGCCCTTGGACTGAAGCAGAAGGACCTGGCTGACCGGTATGGGGTACACCAGTCTACTGTTAGCAGGATCATTCACACCTGGAGTAATTTTTTGTTTTGTGTTCTCGGCTCACAGCGAATTTGGAAACCCCAAAACAAAATCAGTGAGCACTTGCCAGCAGAGTTCAAAGATTACCCAGACACTATCCTAGTTATCCTGGACTGCACAGGGCTCAGATGCCAAACACCTTCCTCTCCTTTACTCCAGAGTGAAGTTTATTCCAGTTACAAGTCCCATTGTACACTGAAGGGGACGATTGGCATGGCCCCTCATGGTGCTGTAACCTTTGTTTCTCCCCTCTTTGCTGCCTCAGTCAGTGACAAGCAGATCCTTGTGGAGTCAGGACTATGTAAACTGCTCAGGCCGGATATGGCAATCATGGTGGACAGAAGCTTCCTGGTGGATGACTGTGTGCCTTGTAAAGTGTACAGGCCTGCATTCCTAGCCGGAAGACCTCAAATGCCAGCAAACGAGGTCAGGGAGACCCAGTCTATTGCACGCCTTAGGGTGCATGTTGAGCGGCTAATTTGTCGGTTGAAGGAGCACAAATTCTTTGACACAGTTATCCCCCTAAACATGTTTGGAAATATTAACCGGCTGTATGTAGTCGCATGCCTCCTATTAAATTACCAGAATGGTCCACTTGTAAAAGCCTGGTCTAAGTAGAGATGTCAATATTTTGTGGCGTGGTACTGTGGAGGGCAGAGCATTCAAAGAATATACTGTAGTTATTGTTGTTATAGTTGTTAATGTTATTGTTTGTTAAAACCGTTACTATATATAAAACACAGTTGATGGCCGTTCCACATATAATTTTGCTACAGTGAAATTAAAAATAAAATGATAACACAGCCTTTCTTTAGGGATCTCACAAAACGTGTATTTTACTGTGGTCATTACAAACAGCACTTACACAATACTGTGTTTAGATACAAATAAATAATCTCAGAACAAATTAAAATAAGAATTGTATATATATATATATACATTGAATATGTAATTGAAGGTGACATGTTCTACAGTCAACAATTTAAATACATTTCAGTCAGTGGAAAAAAATATGTCCATCATTTCAGACAGCATGTACAAACATCAGATACTGTACAACACCATACAACAGAGTGTACAATGGTCCTGATGGTGTATAAAACCAAACATTGTGTCATGCAATGCATCAGTTAAACATTACTTAAAATAAATAAATTAAAAAAGAGAGTTCACAAGTACAACAATTACAAATCTCCATCGTCATGGAGTACCCTGGACTGGAGTGATACTGTTGGCACTGGCACTCTCTTGCACTACGTTACCATTGCACCTTTCTGCTTTTTTTTGCACACCGCTCATTTAAACATGCTACAATCTAATTTTACTGAGAGGGCACACTATAGATATCTTCCTTTGTATTTCTGTAATATGTATGTGTACGTGGATGTCATATGTCTGTGTGCCTATGTGTATGTATGTGTATTTGTATAAGATATTAGACACCTTAATTTCCTTCGGGAGTAATAAAGTATCTCTATCTATGCAGGTCTGATCTTCATTTTACTTATGGCTATTTAGGAGTTTAATAGACACTGGGATAAATGAGTTTTTGAAATGGATGATCAAATTAACACTAAAACCTAAAATAAATACTAACTGATTAAAACTGATTGAAACAAGCCAAAAGCATAGGTAGATAAAAGTAAAAATAGAAGAAATCTTTTTCTTTCATTGTTTTCATGATTCTGCCATCCCTATATATTCTTTGAATGAACATGTCATCTTCTGCATAGACAACAAAATCACACCATTCCAGACCAGTAATGAACAGCTGTCCCTGTACCTGCCAGTAGTACGTGTGAGATGGTTTTAGCGGTAGCACTCCATCGGAGACCCTAAGGTACGTACAGTCTACATAGCTTCTTACATTAGGACACTTCACCTCCAGCAGTCCAAACGCAGGCTCAGCATTCGGGTCGTATACCAACCCATCTGGTGATGACCCGAGCCATGGTGCATCTGGGTGGATGATGAAACCGCAAGGATAGTGGTTTACATCCTTAACAAGGCAGTACTCTTCTACAGCCTTGGACTCCATCTGAAGACCCCTCTTCATTTCTGCAGTCTGATAACCTGGCCGTAGAATCCTGAGTGCCAGGTTCTCCGCTGAGGACTGTCCTCTCACATGGCAAACCTCTTTAGAAATGCATGAACACACACAACTTGGTCTAAGTATTTAAACAACATCTTAAACAATGTAATGACCATCAATAAAAAAGATTATACATACCTGAATCTAGAGGAAGTCACTCGTGGCTTTCTTAGAAGGTGCCATTCCTTCAGTGTGCTCTGTTGTCTTGTGCTTTCCTCAAGTTGGTGCGCCATGATCTCTGATGTTTCAAGAGATTTCATGTGCAGCTGCTGATGGTAGTTAAGCACAAAACAACACTCCGAGGGCCCCAAAGAGTAACCATCAAGAAGTAATGATGGTCGTGGTGGTGCAGTCGCATGTAGATGTGTCATTGGTGGAGTCCATGCTGGAAGATGGTAGGAGAGAACACTACCTTCTTGGACTTTTCCAAAGGCACTGTCTACTAATGGTACACCCCCTGCTATTCCCATGGTTGTTATTAGTGGAGCAGTTTCCCTTGGCATGCCTTGGTAGATGTCATTCAACCGAAGGACTGACATGTCTGGAAGGTCACAGGTCAGGTTACAGGCTCCTTTGTATAAGTTACTCCTGAAAACATACAACATAACTGATCAGTTAAACAGGTAGTAATATTATTATCAGAAATGAATGAACACATCTGTGTTCTGTAGCTTTACGCTAAGTGCGTGTGTGTGTGTGGACAGACACAGCAGACACAGAATGTAGCAGAAATATTCAGTTTAACTAATGTTACCTGATTCCTTTAGCCACTCTTCTCTCCTTGGGCGGAGCTGACAACACTACCATCTCATTTGTTGGACCAGGCTTGAAACCCTGTAAGCAAATGTACAATAACTTATTTAAGGATGATGTAGCGAACCTGTTGAGAGTTGATTGAAATATTTTAATTGTGGAAGTGTTGTAAACAAACAATACCTGGGTCCTGGGTTTGTGCCATTGTTGCTCAGACCCTGTACAGCTGTGGTGGGGAAACACGCCAGCATCTGATAAAAAGAAGTCAGCCAGCCAGCTGCTCCCTGACGAGAGCCACTCTCCGGGAGGGTCTGGCTCTGCCGACCGAACACCGTGGAGCACTCTGCTGCCCCCTGTTGCGTGGGCGGTGTATTGCATTTCACGTATCGTCCGTGAGGCTTGCGTCTACTTGCGTCCGCTGTTTAGACTATGAAAGGGAGCGCGTCGCTCGCGTTGCTTGCTCGCGTTGCTTGCTCGCGTTGCTTGCTCGCGTTGCTTGCTCGCGTTGCTTGCTCGCGTTGACTCTGTAACGGCCCTTAGCATACGCCAGCATAACAACATAGCTTTTATACACTATTTTTATGACTGCGAGCCAGTTTATCTGAAAGAGCAGGAGCTCACATACATTTCACTGCTAATATGTGATTCAGCATGATTATATTATATTGTTCGATGTTACATTATAAACGTTAACGTCATTGCTATGTAACGCTACTCTCGCAGAACCTAAGTTAACGTTAGGTTAACTGTTACATTGTACACTTACCTTCATAGTCATGAATATAGCTGGTTATGTACAGCTTAAATCCTTTTTCTTTTTTGCTTGATGCCGTTGTTGAGTAGGCCTTAATAAGACGGTGTACATCGTCGATAGTGACACGGGGTAAGTCTTGAAGGCAACGAGTGTAGAAAGTCATTGTTTTGGTTTTGCCGGCTCTGACAGAAAGCTCACCTGACGACAGACGACCGGAAGTGATTGGGCTGGCTTGTCCGTAACCAGGAAGTAACTGTGCATATAGCCTAATGCAGCCTTGCAGATTTCCAATACTACAATCAATCAACTATTTAGACCATATGTCACTCGGAACTTGTGATCCATACACAGCACCCGCTGATATTTTCATTCCTTTGAAGCTGGCAAAGTCTCTACCAGACTTGGAGTTTGGAGATACATCTATCTTATAGAGAATCTGTCACTTTACACCGCACAAAAAATGAAAGCCTACAAAAGTACAGATAGCTATCTTTTTTTCAAGAGTGGATGGGTTAACAATGCTGTCATATGGGAGGTGAAAAACAGGAATATCTTCATAATCAAAGCAAAGGTGAGTGTTACTAGTTAGTTAGTTAGCTAGCTAGCTAGCTCGCTAACGTTTGCTGATCTGTTCCGTCGTGTGATAAAGTCTTCATCTGAATACGTACACCCTGCCTGCTGGCGAATGACAGCTTGATAAGTAGTTTTTCTTTAAAACCTTCTGCCAACACTAAGCTATGTATCATGTAGGGTGACCAGACCTCCCGGTTTGACCGGGACAGTCCCGAGTGCCAACAAAAGTTGTGTCGGGACGCTAAAATATCCCGGTTTACACCAACCACTATGAAATTGTCCCGGTTGTCAGCGATTACATAACCGACGTGGTCTTATTATAGCCCGATCATTAACTAAACCATGTAGAAAGACTAATAAAGCGTCCAGCAAACTGATTCTTGATCAAATTCACTCAATTCACACAACAAATATAGGTTATAGAATGATGTTCTTGCCCGCCAGCCAGTAGTTGTGACGTCACGTGCAAAGTATGAATACTCAAAAATTTTCACAGAAACTATGACAGTTATCAATTATTCTGAGGTCAATGTGCTGTGTTTTTACATTTATATGATATTGCATTACAACTCTGACAATAACACTGCTGTTTTCAATTATAATGACAGGGTTTATATTTTCAAACCATATTGGTGTTTTTTTGGAGAGAGGTGACAACAATAATATTAAATGCACAGCATTACACTGAGTAATAAATATATATATATATATATATATATATATACACACACACACACACACACTAGGGCTGTCAATTGATTAAAAAAAATGAACTAATTAATTGCACAATTTGCTGTAATTAATCGCGATTAATCACTTTTTTAAATTGAGACTGAAGCTTATAATAATGGATATTTAAATGCTAAATCACTTAACTTTGCAAATATGAAGAAAAAAACAAACAAGGAAAGGTTCTGCTAAGTTCAGAATGTTAAATATCTTTCAGAACAACAGCAGCAACAATTTGGCTTAGTCCTGCTGAAGGCTGCTGGAAACGGCTAGAAACTGTCTGACTTGAGAGCAGATTTTTGTCCCCGGCTGCTGTCGCCTGCTCTCGTCTACTTTACAGGCGAGGAGCAGTTCATCTCCAACGAGCCGAGAGTTCAGTCGCCGGCAGGGCAGTCGGGACTCACCCGGAAATGGCGAGCGGAATGAGGTGACTAGAGTCTCTCAAAATCTGACGAAAATCTTCTAAACTGACCTTTGTTGAGCTGAAATGAAGACAGATTCAGCAACTGCACGGCCTATTTCTCGCTTAAAATGTTTTCAGAAACATGTTTCAGTGAACTATCTTAGTACAATATGAGATCGTATTCTGAACGGCCGCCATGACAGTCTGGCTTTGGATTTCCGGAGAAAACAAACCGTGACGCGTTCGTCCAATCAGCTGCCGGTTTTCATTACTTGGGCAACAATACAGCGTAGCGCCGCCTGCTGTTATGTAGACGTATTACGTTTCTCAGCCGCCACATGAAGTAAACAAACACAGCTGCGTTAATTTCGATAATTTTTTTTAACGAGTTAAATATTAACAAATTAACGCAAAAATCAACGCGTTAATTTTGACAGCCCTAATATATACACACACACACACACACATACATACATCCTATTGGAGGACAATTTATTTTTCTTTCTTCATTATTATTATCAATATTATTATTAAGTACAGACACAATATGAACAATATTGAGACCCCCCCCCAACAAATCGACAGGAAAACACATAGCACACTACAGAGGCCTAATGTGTGCCTATCTATCCATGAAGTAAAATTACAACCATGAAGTAAATTGTAAGCCAACAGTCGTAAACTAGAACTATTACTACACCACAAAACTCATGTAAACAGTAGACGTTTTGTGTGATTTCTTTTTTTCCCCACCACCACCATATTGGCCTAATATGTGCCTATCCATCCAGATGACACTGTTTGTAGTTTGTCAGAGTGTTTGTCAGTTTCATCATTTGTCAACTCATTTGCTACAGCTGGTGACGTGTAGTAGCTATCCATATACAACTCATGCCCTTTCCCCATGTGCTGGGCCATCAGCTGCTGAACTAGAACATGGGTGGCACCTAAATCAGTGACCTCATCACCATGCTGTACAGTGTACAAAGACCACTGCAGAACGTATCCTGACTTGGCTTCACTCAAAACGAATGCCTAATAACCATATTTGTCCAGTTTGTTTGGATTATACATTTTTAATGTGGACTTTCCCTTGAAAGCTATGGTCATTTCATCCAGTGACAGTTGTTTGCGTGGGCCACAGACAGCTGAGAAGCATGGAATGATCAGGTCAATTATTGGGCGCACCTTGAACAGTCTATCATAACCTGGCTGGCCCCTCTCAACGTACTCATTATTGGCAAAGTGGAAGAAAGACAGGATGATTTTAAATCTGTTCCTAGACATCACTTTTCCAAATCCCAGAGTAAAAGTTGGCCAAACTTCTGCCCAATAATCCTCAATCTCTGATTTATGTACCAGGCCCATGCTCAAATGGAGTGACAGGAAGGATTTCATTTCAGGGACAGTGACATCATACCATTCATGAAACCGTGAACTTGGCATTAGTTCATGAGAGCCCAAATACTGATGAGCATACCAATTTGTCTCCATTGTAATGTGACTCCAGAAATCATCAGTCAGTCATAAACCTTGAATCACTGCTAAGCTCTCTGTCACCACTATATCCAATTTGCTCATCAAAGGGCTTTATCCATTCCTGATATACTTCCTCATCTCTCAAGTAAGCCCAGCCACCATTACCATCATCATCATTTCCAGCCCTGTTCTGCCTTCCCCTGTTGCCTCTACCACGTCCACCTCTCCTATGAACACTGCGATCTCGTATACCCCTGCCCCCTCTTCCATTTTGCAAAGGGTTGAAAGACTCATCATCACTACTTTCAGCCCTATTCCGACCACCTCTGCTGCCTCTACGACATCCACCAGCCCTTCTACGAACACTCCGCCCACGTCTCCCCCTGCTATCACCACTAGTGTTGGGAGAAGAGTTGATCTTGTGTGCGTTTTGTGCTTCGTGAACACTGCTGCGTCGCATGGCTGCACCACTGCCGCGCATGGACGCACCGTGACCGGCGCTGTAGAAAGTGTGAACACCAGTAATTATCAACAACAGACCACAAAAAGTGGTGAATAGAGGGGCAATACTTAACAACCTAATTGGAATTAAAACTACCACTGTAATGATAGAAAAGGATAGGAAAATTAGATGTGGATTACTAAATATCAGATCTTTGTCTTCTAAAGCAGTACTCGTAAATGAATTGATATCTGATAATCAAATTGATCTATTCTGTCTTACTGAAACCTGGCTGGGCCATGAAGAATATGTTAGTCTAAATGAAGCCACCCCTCCCAGTCATATTAATACTCAAATTCCTAGAGGCTCAGGCCAAGGAGGGGGAGTTGCAGCCATATTTGATTCAAGCCTGTTAATTAACCCTAAACCCAAACTAAATTATAACTCTTTTTGAAAGCCTTGTTCTTAATCTTCAACATCCAACACGGAAATCAGTACAGCCAATTATATTTGTTGTTGTCTACCGAGCTCCAGGTCCGTATTCTGAATTTTTATCTGAATTCTCAGAGTTTTTATCATGTGTAGTCCTTAAATCAGACAAAGTACTTATTGTTGGTGATTTTAATATCCATGTGGACGTTGACAGCAATAGCCTTACTACTGCTTTCAACTCATTACTGGATTCAATCGGTTTCAGTCAGAGTGTGCACAAGGCGACGCACTGTTTTAACCACACCCTCGACCTTGTGCTGGCATATGGTATTGAAATTGAGGATTTAATAATATTTCCGCAGAATCTGGTATTATCAGATCATTTTTTAATTACTTTTGAATTCTTGTTACCTGACCATACTAAACCAGATAGCAGCTTCTACACTAGATGCCTATCTGACAGTGCTATAGCTAAATTTAAGGAAAATATTCCTACAGCATTCCAGTCTATGTCGTGCCTTAACATAACAGAGGACCCCTACGTTAACCTCAGTCCCTCTCAAATTGATACATTTGTAGACGGTGCTACAACTTGCCTACAGACGACCTTAGACTCTGTCGCTCCTCTAATAAAGAAGACGATAAAGCAAAGGAAATTAGCTCCTTGGTATAACTCCCAAACTCGCAAATTAAAACAAATCTCACGAAACATCGAAAGTAGGTGGCGCTCCACCAAAGTGGAGGAATCCCGTTTGGAATGGCAAGACAGTCTGAAAACCTACAGGAAGGCCCTAAGAAAGGCCAGATCAGACTATTACTCATCATTAATAGAAGAAAACAAGAACAACCCAAGGTTTCTTTTCAGCACTGTAGCCAGGCTGACAGATAGCCACAGCTCTACTGAGCCATCTATTCCTCTAGCTCTGAGTAGTGATGACTTCATGAGCTTCTTCAATGATAAAATTATAACAATTAGAGATAAAATTCATCATCTTTTGCCCTTAACTTCTAACAGTTCATCTTTAAATGCAGGACCGCTAGAAAGAACGACGACTCCCGACATATACTTGGACTGCTTTTATCCTATAGACCTTCAACAATTAATGTTAAAGATATCCTCAGCTAAGCCGTCTACCTGTCTCTTAGACCCCATCCCAACGAGGCTACTCAAAGAAGCGTTACCCGTGGTAAACACTTCATTATTAGATATGATCAATATGTCCTTACTAACAGGTTATGTACCGCAGTCATTTAAAATTGCTGTGATAAAACCTCTTCTGAAAAAACCCACCCTAGATCCTGAGGTCTTAGCAAACTATAGACCTATATCTAACCTTCCCTTTCTATCCAAGATCCTTGAGAAAGTAGTTGCTAATCAGTTATGTGATTTTCTACATAGCAACAGTTTATTTGATGATTTTCAATCAGGATTTAGAAAGAATCATAGCACAGAGACGGCACTGGTGAAAATTACTAACGACCTTCTAACTGCTGCAGACAAAGGATTTGTCTCCATACTTGTTCTACTAGATCTTAGTGCTGCATTTGACACTATTGACCATACAATCCTGTTACAGAGACTGGAACACTTAGTTGGCATTAAAGGAATCGCACTAAGCTGGTTTAAGTCCTATTTCTCTGAACGATCCCAATTTGTTAATGTTAATGATAAACCCTCCAAGCACGCTAAAGTTAGCCATGGTGTTCCTCAAGGCTCAGTGCTTGGACCAATTCTATTCTCCTTATATATGCTTCCTCTAGGTAATATTATTAGGAAACACTCGATTAACTATCACTGTTACGCAGACGATACCCAATTATATCTGTCAATTAAGCCAGATGAAAGTGGTCAGTTAGCAAGACTTCAAACGTGTATTGAGGATATAAAATCCTGGATGACCCACAATTTCCTGATGTTAAACTCAGACAAAACTGAAGTTATTGGTATAGGACCAACGCACCGCCGAACTTCGTTTTCGAAAGATATAGTTACTCTGGATGGTATTACCCTGGCCTCCAGCACTGCTGTCAGAAATCTAGGAGTTATTTTTGATCAGGATATATCCTTCAACGATCACTTAAAACAAACCTCAAGAATAGCCTATTTCCATCTTCGTAACATTGCCAAAATTAGGAATATCCTGTCTCAAAACGATGCTGAAAAACTTGTCCATGCATTCGTTACTTCTAGACTAGATTACTGCAATTCCTTATTATCAGGTTGCCCAAATAAGTCCCTTAAGACTCTCCAACTGATCCAGAATGCTGCAGCACGTGTTCTGGCGAGAACTAAGAGAAGAGATCATATTTCTCCTGTATTAGCTTCTCTGCATTGGCTTCCAGTGAAATATAGGATCGAATTTAAAATCCTCCTCCTGACTTACAAAGCTCTAAATGGTCAAGCACCATCATACTTAGAAGAGCTCATAGTACCTTATTGTCCCACTAGAGCACTGCGCTCCCAGAATGCGGGGCTACTTATGGTTCCTAGAGTCTCTGGAAGTAGACTGGGGGCCAGGGCCTTCAGCTATCAGGCTCCAGTATTGTGGAACCAGCTCCCAGTCTGGGTTCGAGGAGCAGACACCGTCACCACATTTAAGAGTAAACTGAAAACCCTCCTCTTTGATAAAGCTTATAGTTAAGGAGTGAGGAGTTGCAGCGTCCACCTAACCCGGCCCACCTGCTTCTCCTCGTAGTCATCAGTTTATATACTGTATAATTAATAATCTAGCGAGAGTAGAGGGAGGCAGGCCAGTACAGCCCGATCCGGTTGGGGAGAGTTCTAGCCCGACCAGGCTCCTCTCTTTAACCTGCCTCTCTTAAGTTATGCTACTACAACTCTAGACTGCCGGGGAGGCTGTTCCTCCCTAAGATATACTGAGCTGCTCTCTCATCTCTACTTGTTACTTTTGTATGCATCCTGTCCAAGAAATGCTTGCTTGTTACTAATCTAGCTCTGGGGAGTTTACTCCCCGGAGTCCTTATGTTTCTTCTTCGCAGAGCTATGCTCTGCGATTCTCGGCATTTCCCGGCCGCTTCCTGCTGCGTCCTGCTGCACCCGCCGCACCCACCCGTGCTCTGCAGCGCCACGTTACATCCCGCAACGCCCTGCTGTGATGTTCCTATGCACAGAGTAGTCAGGATCCGGTATAGGAGACTGCACTACTCAGTATGACACGATGTGCCCTGCTATGACATGAACTTCCACGATAACCTTCAAAGTCACTGTGACTTCTAATGTGACTGTTATCACCACTGTTCATCACGCCCCCAACCGGCCCGTCAGACACCGCCTACCAAGAGTCTGGGTCTGCCGAGGTTTCTTCCTAAAAGGGAGTTTTTTCTTGCCACTGTCGCAATAGCCACTGCTAATGCTTGCTCTTGAGGGAATTACTGTAATTGTTGGGGTTTTGGAATTTATAGAGTGTGGTCTAGACCTACTCTGTCTGTAAAGTGTCTCGAGATAACTTTTGTTATGATTTGATACTATAAATAAAATTGAATTGAATTAACACCACAGATACTAACACCACTGGTCCCAGCGCTATTCTCACCACCCCGCTACTTCTACTAGCACGCTCACTAATCAACATCTCCCAAAAGGTGGATTTTCCCCTTCAGAATCAGGATCAGCGAATAGGAGACCCATCACTTCACTAAGTGTCAACTTTTTGCTTGCCATTTTCTCACAATAACACTATCTCCGATTTCTCACCCAACAACTGCTCAGTAAGGAAAGTAGCTATTGGCTGTCCTAAAAGTCACCTAATTTGCATAATTATTTTGTGTGAGAGTGAAGAAACATTTACATTTACACCCCACTCTATAAACCAGGGCAGGAACGGTGGCGGCCTTGCGCATGCGCAATTGATTTGCAGCCTGGATGCGGAGTGGTGTGTGTCTCCTCTCAGCTTTGACTGCAGGCTGGGACTGCGGCGGGAAAATATTGAGAGACTGACCGCCTGTGAGTGCTTTTGGACGGGGGAGTGGCTCACGGCAGCACAGAAAAAGTCGCTAGTCGCTTTAGACAAAAAAGTCAAGTTTGGATGGGATTTCCTCGAAAATTTTTGCATTGAAGCATGACGTATTTCTGAGCTAAGGGTAAGTACGGGATGTCTGCAACGAGTGGAGGGGAGTATGAATGACATATAACACTATTCGGAGAAAACAGCTGTTTGATTCAGTACCGCGTCATGTCGCAATTTTGCAACTTCAGCACTTAAAGGGTTAACATTAATATGCCTAGCCTATGCATATTGCCAGCCTGCCTATGGTCCCCCAGTGGCTAGAAATGGCGATAGGTGTACACCGAGACCTGGGTATCCTGCTCTGCCTTTGAGAAAATGAAAGCTCAGAATCTGGAATCTTATGAGGTCATAAGGAGCAAGGTTACCTCCCCTTTCTCTGCTTTGCCCGCCCAGAGAATTTGACCTGCCCATGAGAAAGAGAGACATCATGGCTTTCAAATGAGCAAAGTGGCAGTTGGTCAAGGCCACACACCCAACCTCCACCTTGCCCCCCCTCTCTCCTCCTCAATAGCATTTAAAGCTACAGACAAATGGCACATCCTAAGGAAAGCTCATTGTGGGACTGGCTCTAGTGGCTGTAATTCTGCACCAAGGCAGAATTATGGGAAATAGACTTCAGATACAGTATTAGGGGACCACTGAGGCCTATATGAAAGCATCCAAAGAGCACCATGTCACGGGACCTTTAAGTTTTTATTTTTGTATTCCTCCTGAAAGTGACTTTATTTTGTGGTGAGACTCATAGCCTACATCTGGCTTCAGGTTGCACTACAAATTAATTTTACTTGAACAGTGCAGTGTTAAACAATTTAAATAAAGATTTGAACCTTATTGAAATTTGTTTTGTGTAAACTATTAATAATTGAGAAATGGGAAAATAACTGCTAATTGAAAAAGTAATCGTATCGTATCATTAGATTAGTTGACTAATTGAAAGCAGAATCTCTAGATTAATCGTTTAAAAAATAATCGTTTGGGACAGCCCTGATTCCCATAACATGTCTATCTCCAGACAGCACAAAACATTGCCCATGGTGGATGGTTTTAATGCATTGTTTACCCGCTATGATGATCACAATGGCATGCTAACATGCTGTTTAGCTGTTTAGGTGTTTACTATGGTCATTTTAGTTAATGGCGTTATAATATTTAGCACAAAACCCAAAGTACAACCAAAGCTAAAGGGAATTTCATTAGTTTAGCAGGTATTTGGTCATAAACCTTAGTGTTGGACAAATGAAAATGTTGACCTGATTATGGCACGACAACCTGTCAATCAGACCCGGCCTCAACAAATTTGGTGACCACCAATCACAATATTTATATATTTAAAGAAAAACAGAGTACAACTTTATGTTTTACAGCTTCTTTATTTTAAAATGTCTGTTTTGTTTATTTATGAATTACAAAACACATAAATTAAGAAATGGCATCAAATTCTTAAGTCTACAAAGAACTTTATGCCACCTATTTCTCTCCGTCTCAGCTAGCGTCATCTCTTGTTTATCAATTGTTAGCACCTTTGCAAGATGGACCTCCAAATATTTCCATGTTGCCATGTGTGTGTTATGTTCCTGGCCAGCCTCTTAAAGTGCTCATATTAGGCTCATTTTCGGGTTCATAATTGTATTTATAGGTTGTACTAGAATAGGTTTGTGTGGTTTAATTTTCATAAAACACCATATATTTGTTGTACTGCACATTGCTGCAGCTCCTCTTTTCAACCTGTGTGTTGAGCGCTCTGTTTTAGCTACAGAGTGAGACATCTTACTTCTGTACCATCTTTGTTGTGAGTCGCACATGCACAGTAAGTACTGCTAGCTTGTCAGTTGCAGAATATGAGGGAGTACCATGTGATAGGTTGGATATTTCAGCATTCATGTTTTCAAATGTATTTCATATCTTGTATGTAGACTACACAAGAAGGGTAGTCTGGGGATAACCTTCACCCACAAAAATAGATTGGAATGTGTGAATCTATTAGGAGCATCGGCCATAAAAGGTGTAGGTTTGAAAGGAACTGTTCCACTGAAATGGATAGTCTGGATTGTGTGAGGACAAAAAAGTATAAAGGAAGAGTTATTTTGATGTTTGTTGAGACACTACATGCTCTTAGGAGGGTGTACACATGGTTATCTCCCTTTATAGGAGAGAAACCTTGGCATATACTTTGGTGCATGTCAACTGTTCTCCCTTTCATGAATGTTTGTTTGTTGTGTGAATAAAGCTGCATTAGTCTGAACTCATTGTACTCAGCATTTCTTAAAGTCTTCATCTCATTACCAGATATTGCCCCATATATCACCATGCTAGCAGCTAGGCGAGCATTATAACGTTTGTTACAAAGTGACGCCCATCGTCACAGAAGTAAATGCTGGACTACAACAGAGCTGTTTGGAGCACTCAGCACTCAGTTTGTGAACAGTGTTTACTGCAAGATGGTAAGTCCCTTTGGGGTGGACTTTGGGCTTTTTCACTTTGTAAACCTATAACGTGCACAAAAAGATATATAAACAAGGGAAAAAGCCAAAAAGCATAATATGAGCCCTTGTAAGTGTCCAGCAAGTTGCTTGCATTTTTTTAGTCTCTAAAGCCCAGTTCAGACTAGAGGTACCGATAGTTGATTGGTGGAACTATCGTTATCGGCAAAAATCCATACGGATAGTTTTTCCTGGTTGCGTCTGTTGCTGGAGTGGCTGAGAAGCGCGCGCTGTAATTCATTACACAGTACGCGAGAGCTGAGAAGGGTCTGCTTTTATTGACTTCAATATTTATATTTATTTCATTTAGCATGTTTTCATGGTTCAATACAGTTTTTTTTATTTTTATAATAAAGTTCAGCACTGTTTTACTTGGAGTGTCATGTTTGTTTTTATCCAATATGAATTCTAAATACTATCGGTCGATTAATCGGTTATCGGTAAATACGGCCCAATCTAGCTATCAGTATCGGTAAAACCCACTATCGGTCGACCTCTAGTTCAGACCACAGATTTGTGACAAAACGAGTTAAAACTTGCAAATACTTACAACGCGCCGGTCTGCAACGTTCTGAAACCTGCAAGTTTATACCAAAGCGACGAGACGGTGTATTATCGCCTTAGCAACAATTTTTTGTACTTCGGTTCCAAGTTACGACTTTTCAGGCTATTTTGTATGGCTCATTCCTAGCGAGTAATTGTATGTTTTGAGCACAGAGAACTATATTTTGCAAGCACATTACATTTTGAATGGAAACTAGCAAACTAAAACCTATTCCATTCTTAATAAATGTATTTGCATGTTTGCTATTATTCATATTAATGTGCAATAATTACCCCTCTCACGCTCTCATATGCCCTCTCAAAAACTCTTCCTCTGTGCACACTCAACTCTGACACACTCGCTCAAATTTTCACTGCGTTACAAGTGTGCCACAAAACCCACCAATCTGAGAATTAAAGGTCAATTTTGTTTGGCTGTTTGTCTCCAGTTAGATCGTAAGTAGCAGGAAACACAAATCTACAAACCTCTTTGCGAAAACGTTTTGCGGAAGGGGCTTAGACATTCTTTTTGGAGTATATAAGCCAGCTTCTTTTGATTATCTCTCCATTGACTAAAATTCAAAACTATTTTTGATGGTCCAACTCTATACAAACAATTTTCTAACTGTACAAATTAAAACAGATGGCCAGCCTTTTTTGTCACTTACTTGTGCAGAGGTGAAAGGAGAAGAGATGGATGCAGCATCACTTGGCTATGCAGAGGCTGAGGGAGCAGGAGTGCTCACAGATGGCCCAGGGATAGCAGGGGATGGATTTAAACATTTTAAAAGTGCTTCTGTAAAGAAAGGATGAGTATTTATGAAACACCGGGTATTTTACAATATAGTGTTAATAAAAAAATAGGTGCTGTGAAACCCAGGTAATAATAATTGCACCTAAGCCGAATTACAGCCTATAACACTCTAAACAGCAAACATAATTACAGGGATTTCTTTGGCTTTCTGAATGCTGATGTGATGGCTTTGTGTTGTTGTTATTGTTGACTAAAACTGTGCTTGTTTTTGCATCAGGTTATACCAATGCAATTTCAATACTTAAATAGCTAGAAAAACTGCTAAATCTGCTCGAGATAATTTTGTTTCACTACAGAAATATTAATAGTAGAAAAAAAGGTCATGCAAACTCCTGCAAGTTAGAGTACACTAACCAAACTTTAGTGTTGACAGACTCTTTATGAAGAAATAAAATAACTCATTGGATAGAAACAACCAATGCCGTATTTAGCTACAATACTGCATGCACATTGTACTGGGTTCATTCAAATTATGATTTGATATTGTCAACACGCCATTTCATAGTAGTGAGAAAGTACTGATAAAAAAACAATTAAAAAAAAGCTTCATTCCAGAATTATGGTATATTTTCTCTTCAGAGCAGTTCAGAAATCTCAGCATAGGTTTTCAGTTTAGCCAAAACATTATTACCTACATCATGCATAATTATCTATTTTTTAGCACTTCTTGCATGCATGCTCTTTGACACTTAAAATGCAAAACCTATTTACCTAATTACAACAGGTGATGGGAATTATACATTTTTATCGACTAGAGCGTAAGCCAATTAAGTAAAGTTACACAAAAATGTCAATAATATAACGTTAACGCTAGGTCTTATGTCCCATACACCATACAACACACTTCACAAAAAAACTGTAGCTACATCTTACGGTGGTTATTTTCTAAAAACATGAATAGTCTAATCTTAATTACGTATTTTACGTTAGGCTAACTCTAGCTATTAATTAGAATTATCAGAATACAGCATAGAAAATCTTCTTAGAAATATAGTCTATTGGATAAGATAGAACAGCCTGCAAAAAAAACATTCCAGTGCTGGTTCCATGGTATTAGAATTTTGCATAGTCATGGAAACATTAATTGGTCATGTTTATTATATTATGTATATTATTATTAGTATTATTATTATTTATTATTATTATTATTATATTAAGGGCTGGGAAGATAGGCAGAACAGGCAGCCAATCCAATGGAAATCGCATTAAAATAGCTGTGCAAGAAAAAAGATTTTGGGTGTCCATCTTTTTGTCTCAAACGTTGACAAACATTAGCAAATTATTTAATTACACAATTGCATTAATTGCACGGACAGGGAACATCCTCATTAGATCGGCTAATTTGGAAAACAGCGGTGGCAGCAACTTGAGAATTGCACAGTAAGTGTCAAAAAGTCCTCTTTTATCTGTGAAAGGTGCTATACAAATAAACTTTACTTACTTACTTACTTACTTACTCTTCCATATATGCCACACAGACGTTTATGGGCTTAATCAACGGATGAATGAATTGGCCTGTCTTTACTTACATCTTTTTTGGAAACACACTTTAACAGGCAATGTTGTCAAAGTAACAGGCCTATCATATATCATATATATCATATGAAGTATAAATGTTTAATATAACTCATTTGTAGCCTGTTTTCTTGCCATTGACCAATTATACAAACTAATGTTAGATGCCCCTTATACATTTTTAAAAATAAAAGAAGATGTAATGGAACTTCCTGCAGTAATATATGAGTGAATTTATGTTTCTAATTAATAAATATGGTCTGATGATTCTTAATTACAAAAGTTATCAGTCAGGAATAGGTGTGGTTATACATATTAATAGCTATTTACAGATGGTGTGGGCAAAAGCGCACAAGAAGCTTAATTCTCCTTTACAATAATTCACTATCCCACATGTTTACAATGGCGTAGGCAAACCCATTAAAATATGCAAATTAAGATCAATGTATGTGATTGCATAGTGGCATTAGAAGGTGCCAGAGGCCACCAAATGTGGGCTTTTCTGGCCTAAAATGTACTCTGGGGGAGCATTACGGCACCCCCGTCCAGAAAATAGTTCCAACATCCCTGAATGACTTGGTTGTGTCTTCAAACTAACCAGATTTACTTTTAAAATTCAGTGAAGAGACTTTATTAAGGAGGGGAACTGAGAGTTAATATATGAGAATTATTCCTAAACAGCAGGAGGTTCCTGTGCATTTTTCCTTGAGACTGTCAGACGATGGGTACTTTGAAGCACTTTGAATCGCCCTGTTGCTGAAATGTGCTATATAAATAAAGCTGCCTTGCCTTTGAGGGAAAAGTCAAATTAAGCAATGATGGAAAATGGTTTTATATCAGTCTGATAAACTTTAATTATGTATTTGATTAATTCTTATTGTTAAGAGCTTGGGTGGGAATCAGGAGACCGATTTTCTTTGCTGTCACCAGATCCAGACAGTTTAATTCTAAAATGCCTGACAAGAGAATGGAATAAAATAAGTTGTTTGTGCTCATTATGCAGACACTACCTGATTAATTACTTCAATAATCTCACATTACATACATTGTAAAGTGCATCACTGATTGCTTCATCGGCAAAAGTGATGGATACACTTTTGCTGTTAGTGGTGCGGCAGTTTGTGATTTGTCTGCTTTGGTGAATAAATATGAATGCCTTTGGCTTCTAACCTTCTTTTTTTAAGCTTTTTTTTCCTTCAGAGGGGCTCTGGATCAGCCAGCCGAGAGGCATGTTGAGACGAATGCCAGCTAGACAGGCTGGATTTGCCCTGGGTTATCCCTGTGTGAAGAGCTTGAAGTCTGTTCCAAGAAGGTCTCCATGTCTTCTGCTGTCCCATAGGTGGGGGATGAGACAGACTGCATCCAGGCATGCCAAGTCAGTGGCCTGAGGGCTGGACACCCTGCCAATGCTTTAGACAACCCTCGGTTCAACACATAATAGTTCCAGTAAGAAATTGAGTATATGGAGAATATCATTTTGTAAGGATGAAACAGAAATTAAGAAAGGAGAAAGGAAAGAAAACACCCACATAGTCAGTGCTTACAGGGCAGAATTAAAGAACATTCTGCAGTACGATTTTGTTGTACTGTAAAAAAGAAAAAAAAAAAAAAAGACAAAAAGATATTCACTGTTCACATGGTTGATTGGTTTACCAGTACACCACTTTGCTCCAGACTAAAATGTCTCAATAACTATACTTTGGTTTATGACCAAATATCTGCAGAACGCATGACATTCACATCCACCTCAGCTGTGCTTTAGTTATGGGCAGACAGATTCTTTTCACAGAATCGGTGGCTTCGAGTTTTAAAGTTTTTTATACTTTTTGCAAAATATGCCGTCAGTTTCTCCGTGACACATTCCCATACAGACTCGGCTGTCTTTGTATCTGTTTCTACTGGTAATGGCAGCAGCATGGGTATTGGCCCAAGCAAAATATTCCACTCTGCAGAACGATAAAATATCTTATCTATATACTGAATTAAAGAACGCAACCACAGTGATTGCACAGCAGTAGTCTCCCATTCAGTAATGACACAAGGTGAGCTAGAAGTTACATGGATTTCATAATGACATTTTTCAGAAGTACGTTGTAGGATACTCGTAGGGTACAGATTTGATCATTGGCAAATTATCAAAGATGTTTTATCCATATTAATAAAGTTATGAATATGGTTATTAATAACTTTATCAAATCGACAAACAATCAAAACGGGGCACCACCCTGCAAGTCAGGGACCAATAATCAAACTGTGGAACAGTCTCATTTCTGTGAAAATCCTTTAAAAGGAAACAAAGGAAGGGGTGATTTCGAGCACGGACCTGTTCAGCCAGCAATTATTACAATAAGTACACAAATAATCACAAGCAACTGCTATTTCAGTATAATAAGATGTATTAACATCACAGTTATCAGTAGCCAATCAGTAATCCTTCAATAATAAACTTATATACCTCGTAGAGCACTGGACGACACGCGATCCAGGTCGACAACGCAAGAAAAACGGAATGTAGTCCTTTCCTTGAATCCGGGCTGATTAAACCCGCTGCAGATAGAGGAAATACTGGGCCAGTATTCTTCGGATCCCCTTTTATATATCAGAAAGATATAAAATGTCCCAGCTCAATCTCGACCAGCGAGGTGACGCTGGTTAAGCTAGTCAAGACTGCTGCACCTCCTGTCAGTAAAATGAATTACCGTGGAAAGCAAAGAAACACAACTGCCGACAGCTTTTATCCTTCCTCCGCCTCCTATTGGCGGGGTGGTGCATTCAAAGGCCCGACGGCCAATGGGAAAACGCAACTTTGTCACAGGTGTGAAGCAGTTCTTTGTCTCACCACCAGTCTGCCTTGTTCTCCTCGTGTTGAATGTAGATTCTCCATTTTGCGACCCAACAACGTGCACAGTGCACCCTTGCTGTATAATTGCTATAATTAAATCATGTTATAGCCTGATCATGTACAATACAGCAATCTAGTTTTGCGGTGGTTCGACCGGTGGGTGAAATCTGACAGAACTATAAATCAAAAGCTACACCTAAAGTATTTCAAGCTGCTTGCATTATGTATAAAGCAAACTTCAGCATTTTTATTTATGTGCGAGAGGAACAGCTGGCTTCCAGAGGTAGAAAGGTGGTGCTTTAAAAATGAACAATAATCTTATGGGAGAATTCAACAGTGCACATTTCTCCAGCCAGCATCAGTGTTTGCAATCACATTTCCTCCAGGGGGTAAAAACACAGAGGAGATGACTATTGATGTGACCACAGTGGACTTCTTTTTCTTCCTCTTAGTCACCTCTGCCCCTATTTCTTTTCTCCCTCCCTCTCAGTGAATCCTCTAAAAGAAAGCAAATGAAGAACCAAACATCTGAAGACCAGAATTACTCTAGGGCACATAGAAAAATAGAGATAGAAGATAGGAAAGAGACTGGAGAGCTTCTTGGAAATGGTTTCAGTGAACAAAAGATATCACTTTTTGGTAGGGGGCATGAACAAATCCAATAGTCATCAAGGAAGAACCCAAGTCACGTGTCTTTAAGAAAAATGACTTCTGCTGTTGAAGTGCATTATTGACAATGTTCCTTCCATAATAACATGTCTTTTTGATTGATCATCTGCATAATACTCAGTTACATTTGTTAATATTATAAAGATGGTTCTCAGGATCTATGCCATTTTCCATTTCATGTATTTTATGTTCCGTACACCTGTATATTCCAATAATACCATTCCTCCAAGGTCATCATCATTCACATCTCTAAATAGCCAAGAGATATCCATATCCGATCCCCTCATAACAGTCTGCCACTGATGTAATTCCACAGAGTCTTGGCCATACAAATTATTCCACACAGTGTTCCATGGTGTCACCAGACACAGGCAAAATTGCACAAAATTCGAGGTCATGCAATAATTTAAATGTGTTATCAGAGATCTAATTGGCCTTTCGAAGCAGAGATATCTGTTCATCTGTATTTGTCCAAGTCGTTCAGCTCCCTTACCATGTTGGATTTTGCTTCTTCAGGTGATCTGTTAAGCTTTATCCATATTGCTCGATGGTGCTTTTTGCCTCCAACGGCGCCTTCCAGGTAGCTAACCCCAGAGATCGGGACTCGAGTCGCATTTAAGTCGCAAGAACAGTTGACTTCGGACTCGACCCAAAAGACTTCAGACTTGACTCGGACTCGAGCTTCGAGACTGGTCAACAACCTGCTTTCATACAATTATTGCTTTTTAAATCTAAATGTATTCATGTATTTCTATTTTCTTTTATTGGCGCAGATACAGGAAAACGTATGACAAGCTGTATGTCCCCCGCCCTTTGCCATAATGTGCAACGCATCCGCCTATGTGCGCGCACTCACATATAAAAAATGCATTGACGATGGAGACACCAAGTCCTCCCGGAATTGTGCCTTTTGTCATTAGTTTTGCTTTCAATAACTTGGTAAACACTGGCAATAAGCGAACAGCTACATGCAAGGGGTGTGGCACCAAGATAAATGATGCCGGATCAACAACGTCGGACTTCATCAGGCATCTAAAAACGCACCCAGATAGGTCAGTCACTTGCTAATGTGAAAGAGATGTTACATTTAGCATATATCGTCACAGATAACAAGCTAACCATCGCAAAGTGTTGTGCTAATGCTGGGAACAGGCACATTGTATCTTTAGGCCGGTTACACACTGCACGCGTCGCGCGAGCGTGTCAGCCGCGTGGCGTTTCCGTTTATATTTCGGCTCCCATGTTAACAGGTTAGAGCTTACACACTGCCGGCCTGAGACGCGTGCCTGCTAGAAATAGAACCAACGCTCATTTTTCACGCGAGACGCGAGCGTGTTGGAAGTGTTTCCAGGCAAAATAGAATAGGAAAATATGTTAATATGTCATTTACACACAAATACATATTAATAAATGACAGCTTGATATTTGAAAGTCTAGGTTTTGACATCAATGTAGATATAAATGCAATACAAAATTTCAGAGAAATACAGAACAAAATATTCTGTAACTCGGGTTGAAAAAAAAGAATAGCCAGTCTCTCTTTATAAAGTCCGGTAACTTGCTCTCTATTGACTTAATTACAAGGGGGTTCTTTATTGCACCAGAATTTCCCAGGTCTGTGAGGACTGCCAAGGCTTTTTCTAGAGTCTGTATCAGGTTGATGACTTTCCTCGGCTGATTTCCCTTCACAGGGGGTATTTTCTCCAGCTCTTCGAGGATCTCGATGGCGATGGTTGATTTATTTCCATACCTGTTCTCCATGACTCTGAATATCTCTTTTGCAGTATTGTAAGTTGCTAGCCTGAGGTCTTTTGAGATGATGCTGTCCACACTGTCCAGGAGCTGCATTTTCTTTACTTCAGCTGATCCTGATGGCTCCCCCTGCCTTTGCAGGTTTTCCCAATCCATCCTCCACCTGTGATACTCTTTTGCAGCCACTGAAGATGGGAAGGATGGTTGGTTTAATCCTCACAATTGGTGTTGCTGCTGGTGTGGATGGTCCTCCTTCTCTCTCACCTGTGGCTCCACCTCCTCTGCAGTCCTCCTCTCCTTAGCTCAAGCATGTTGTTAGTTGCTGTCAGGTCTTTGATCCTGCCATCTGGCTCCCCTCTTCTCTCCATAGGGATCCATCTCTCCTAGGCTGACATCAATGTAATAGCTTCACTTATCCTCTTCTCCAGGAGTGCCAAATGCACCCTTTATCCCTTCAGGTTGATGAACAGGTAAATTCTTTGCTTGGTCACAGGCTTTTTCTGCTTCCAGGATTGCGGTTGTGAGCACTTTCTGACCATACCTTGACCACAGGTTTGTTTGGACAATGTCTTTCACCTCCTCAAATCTTCACTTTCACTCGCCGTTCTCTCAATGTAGCCATCTTGCTTTCTAAGAATCTCCTCATCTTCCTCTTCTTACTTTTGTGCCTCATCCATCAGTCCACTCCTGTAGTCATCATTCGCTTCCAGAAGTTTCCTCAAACAGTCAGACAGCTTGGCAAACTCCTCCCTTAGCTCAGCTTCAACCATGGTGTCTTCCCCTTTGATAAGGGATTAGCCTTCTGGTGAAGCTGCTCTAGGTAGTGGTCCTATCTCTCAATAGTTGCTTAACCGTCTTTTGTAGAACATCTTCCGCCATCTTGTCTCCCAGACTGTACTGCACTTTCCTGCGTTGACAGCTTCCTTCTGGACGTAGCAGGCCCTTTATCCTCCTGTCCAGGCAGGTCAGCATGGTTTTCAACTGTCAAGTTATCTGGATGTTTTCATCAGTGACTGCCTCAAACTTGAAAAAGACTTAGGATGACAGAGGACACGTTGACAACTCATTCCTTCTCCAGGCGTTTATTTCAATTTCACACAATATACCAGGAGTTCGTAGTAGTAAGTAAGTTGAAAACCTCTGAATAGAAAATAAAAAAACACCCAAATTAGCTAATTGCTGAAAGTAACAATATCATAGGCATCCAAATTAAACAATTAGGAGCAAACTTAGGTCATTTAATAATGTACAAAGTAATTAAACACCTCAACAATATAAATCAATAATACGCATATATATATATATATATATATATATATATATATATATATATATATATATATATATATATATATATATATATAGTGTTTCAACAAGGTTAAGATTAGGCAACCACGTTGCTACAAACATTTTAAGACCGCTCCCCTTTAAGACATTATTGTCCTCTGAAACCCAAGTACACGTATTAGAAACAAAATGCGCTTTTTCTTGTCTAAATACTTGTCTTAACAGATACTTAAACAATATTTTGAGATATTAAGTCAATATACTCAATATACAATTGGGTCTAAGTAAATTATAGAGTGTGGTCTAGACCTACTCTATATGTAAAGTGTCTTGAGATAACTTATGATTTGATACTATAAATAAAATTGAATTGAATATATTGAGATACTAAGTCAATATTTTTAGATATTAAGTAATAATAATAATACATTTTATTCAAAGCGCCTTTCTCGGCACTCAAGGAAAGGAAGGGATAATGTAGAGCTTGTTATAGCGAATACAACACCGACAGGGTGATCAGGACTGCAACCCGAAGGAGTTTATTGATTTAAAAATGATTGTATTGCTTCCACTAAAGAAAATAGTCCGTTCTGTCTCTACGGTTAAAATCCTGCGTCCATAACAACATAAACTCAGTTTACTTATAATTAACATTAAACTGAACATTCCTGTTGATCGTGAAGTGAGACAAGGTGAATGGGACTTTTTTCGGAATATTAATGTTGATGTTTTTGTCCTCATCCATCCGTTGCCTGGATTGGAAGACAGGATCTTACTCCACTTTTCCCTATCTGTAGTGGTAGGAGCCCAGTAGCTCTTTAGGCTGCCCTCACATCTTGCATCTTTTGTGTTGTTTTTTTGGTTCTCTTTTCCATTTCTTTACTGGGGACAAATCAGCCATTAACCACGATTCAAAAGTTTCGTTCTCTCCAAAAAATATTGAAATTAATATTAAAATCTTACATGTCCTTAGTCAATGTTCTGAGTTACTAAGTCAATATATTGAGATACTAAGTCAATATATTGAGATACTAAGTCAATATTTTGAGATATTAAATTAATATTTTGAGATATTAAGTCAACTAATGAGATACTAAGTTAATATATTGAGATTCCAAGTCAATATTTTAAAGTTTCTCATTACTTTGAGATTCTTAGTCAATATTCTAAGTTACTAAGTCAATATTTTAAGATATTAAGTAAACATATTGAGATTCTAAGTAAAAATGGCAGCACGGTGGCTCAGTGGTTAGCACTTCTGCCTCACAGCAGTTTGACCAGGACAGTCCTGATTTTGAGTTTCATGTCCCGAGTCCCGACAAAAGCCTGTTGAGGCGCTAAAATGTCCCGGATTACACAAACCACTATGAAATTGTCCCAGTTGTCAGCGATTACATAGCAGACGTGGTCTTATTATAGCCTGATCATTAACTAAACCCATGTAGAAAGACTAATAAGACATGCTGGGCATCAATGGGTCGCCGAGGACCTGTATTATGTGAATCAGGTTTCAAATTCAACAGGGAGCAATATTTGGCAATTTCAGGGCAGTGCAAAGTCAGGCACTTTAGCAATAGAACAGGCAAAATCTTGATTTCTCTGGAGCTGGGTTTTCTCCAAAATTCAAGGGTAGATATGGACATGCTGGGCATCAATGGGTCGCCGAGGACCAGTATTATGTGTATCAGGTTTCAAATTCAACGGGGAGCAATATTTATGGGATTAGTAAAACTTCTCAAGTATCAAACAAAAAACACTAACTCAAGTAAAAAAAATTTCACCTCAAAAGGTAAAACTTAAAACTTGCAAACAAAACATTTGTGTAGTTGTAAACTATTGGTCTTTTATTTGTTTGATATTATGTCCTTTTGTTTACAGTTCCCAGCTTTCTCGTTTGCGCTCCCTGAGTTTTTGCTTGCGATTCTGACACAAACATCTCGCGTGGGCGGGTCTTACAGGGGTGCGTCCCCATTGGCTAATGAGTGTTAAGGGAAAGTTCAGGGAAAGTTTGAGTGACAGCTCAGCCTCAGTGCAGGTAAACTAACATTAGAGTCTGGTCTGGAGGACACACAAGCCACTCCACAGGGGATTACTGTAACCATAGACCATAATCTAACTAGCTACGTTACTAACCTAAGGTTACCTGGGAGAGCATTGTAGCTCTGCTCGGGTCCTGCAGGTCTCTACAGAGAGAAGACGATAATTAATACAGCTCCATTGAGTAAGACCTCTCGAAGAATACATGATTCCCATGGTAAATTAGCTCAGCGAGGTAGCCGGTGGCTACAAGTTTTAGATAACGTTAGCAGTATAGCTAACGTTAAATGCTAACTTAAAAAAGCTTTACTAGCTAGCTAGCTAGTAACTTAACACGACAAAACAACAAACGTCTAGTAACCATGCTTGCAACGTAGATCACAGATAATATATATGATCAATACATACACTTTATTAATCTTGTAGGAATCCGCTGTTGAGTGGCTTGTGTGTCCTCCAGACCAGACTCTGAGTCTCTAACGTTAGTTTACCTGCACTGAGGCTGAGCTGTCACTCAAACTTTCCCCTTAACACTCATTAGCCAAGGGGGACACACCCCTGTAAGACCCGCCCACGCAAGATGTTTGTGTCAGAATCGCAAGCAAAAACTCAGGGAGCGCAAAGGAGAAAGCTGGGAGCATGACTGCAAACGAAGAGAGAGAGAGAGCAAAAGACTGATCATTGAGAAAGAAGCAGAGGGAACTGTAAACAAAAGGAAATAATATCAAACAAATAAAAGACCATTAGTTTACAACTACACAAATGTTTTGTTTGTAAGTTTTACCTTTGAGGTGACAATTTTTTGCTTGAGTTAGTGTTTTTTGTTTGATACTTGAGAAGTTTTGCTTGGAATTAAAGTCACAAAACTAATCCCATACAGACACTTTAGCAATAGAACAGGCAAAATCTTGATTTTTCTGGAGCTGGGTTTTCTCTATAATTCAAGGGTAGATATGGAAATGCTGGGCATCAATGGGAAACTGAAGATGTGTATTTTGTGAATCAGGTTTCCATTTCAACAGGGAGCCATATTTGGCATTTTGGGGGCACTGCAAAGTGAGGCACTTTAGCAATAGAACGGCCAAAGGCATTTAAACAATAGAATGGTCTATACTTTGATTTGTCTGGCGCTGGGTTATCTCCATAATTCCAGGGTATGTATGGAAATGCTGGGCATCAATGGGACACTGAAGATCTCTGTCATGTGAATCAGGTTTCCATTTCAACGGCGAGCCATATTTGGCCATTTTGGTGCACTGCAAATTGAGTCAATTTAGCAATAGAATGGTCAAAGGCACTTTAGCAATAGAAAGGTCTATACCTTGATTTCTCTGGAGCTGGGTTATCGCCATAATTCCAGGTTATATATGGACATGCTGGGCATCAATGGGACACTGAAGATGTGTATTTTGTGAATCAGGGTTCCATTTCAACGGGGAGCCATATTTGACCTTTTGGGGGCACTGCAAAGTGAGGCACTTTAGCAACAGAATGGTCAAAATTTTGTTTTCTCCATAATTCCAGGGTAGATATGGACATCAATTGGACACTGAAGATCTGTGTCATGTGAATCAGGTTTCCATTTCAATGGCGAGCCATATTTGGCCATTTCGGGGCACTGCAAAGTGAGTCAATTTAACAATAGAATGGTCAAAGGCACTTTAGCAATAGAATGATCTATACCTTGAATTCTCTGGAGCTGGGTTTTCTCCATAATTCCAGGGTAGATATGGACATGCTAGGCATCAATGGGACACTGAAGATCTGTGTTTTGTGAATCAGGTTTCCATTTCAACGGCGAGCCATATTTGGCCAATTGGGGGCACTGCAAAGTGAGGCACTTTGGCAATAGAATGGTCAAAGGCACTTAAGCATTAGAATGGTCTATACCTTGATTTCTCTGGAGCTGGGTTTGCTCCATAATTCCAGGGTAGATATGGACATGCTGGGCATCAATGAGACACTGAAGATCTTTGATAAGTGAATCAGGTTTCCATTTCAACGGGGAGCCATATTTGGTCTCGATCAACAGAAGTACATTTTCAGGATAACTGCCTGACATCCCTTCTGCTCTGTGTGTGTTGCCAAAGTCGATTCGATAAACAACAAACTTCGAGGCTGGAAGCTGCACGCTGAAAATGGCAAGTTTTGAAGAAAATTTGGATGGTGCAATAAGGCAGGCCTGCTTGGTTCTTTTGTCGAATGATTATAAAGATTTGCAAAGAATATGTTTAGAGTATTTACTCTCTAACTGGGACGTTTTGGGAGCGATTGGTGGTGATTTCTGTGGACGTAGTACACACAACGATACACTGGTAAGAGACAATGAGGTTTAACCATGTATATAGCTAATTTAAATAGCTCACGTTACTGTATTCTGTGAACAGTTTACTTCATTTAATATTGTATGTAGCGTTTTCTTTTGCGTGGTACAAATGTTCCACCAAAACAAGTTCGTTCCCAAAACTATTTTGCAGAGCCACCGTCGGTGCGTCCAGAGCTTAGCGCTGCCCAAGACGATTGTGATTGGTTTTAAAGAAATGCAAACAACCCAGAGCGTTTACGTTTTTCAAGTAGTCATGGCAGTCATTGCTTATCTGAAAATATTGATTATAGGCACTAAAACTGGAGGTTGTGTATATTATTTAAGGACGTTCAGATGAAAATAAAGTTGGTCTGAAGTCTCTAAGAAACAAAAGAAAGAGAAATTACTGACAAAAATCTGAAAAGCTCTCTTTCCCATTTTGCACACACTGTTGAGACAGCCCGACTTTTAAAGTTCATCAGTTTCCTGTCAGTTTTTCCCGTCTACTCGTCAAGGTGGCAGACTTTGCTACTTAATCCTGAGGTGAAAATAATAGCTGTTTGTGTTGATCTTTATCCTGCCCTGCACAACTAATCTAGTGAAGACTGCTGAAAATTTTTGAGAGAGAGAGAGAGAGAGAGAGAGAGAGAGAGAGAGAGAGAGAGAGAGAGAGAGATTTTGGACCAAAAACAATTTTGAGAGCAGTTGTGGGCTTGGGACCGCAATCATCAATAGAGCGGCAATGCCAAAAAGCTGTGTGTCGAGCTAACCAAAAGGGCAAATCCAGAGCAACGCTTCGTCATTAGAACTGGGAACAGCAGGGCAGCTATTGTAGCCCACTGGTAAATGCATGCTTAATGATCTTGCAAAGAGATGGTTATGATTTCCTCTGCCACTCGTAACAGCCTTAGTGTTATTGTATTAGGCATCAATTCTCTGATTAGCCATTTACATCAAGTAAGAAATGTAATGCATGGCACAGAAACAGCCCAGAGCAACGAATTGATTGAAATGTGGTGGCAAAAGAGACATGAGGTGCTGCAAAAAGGACTCTGAGCCCAGAAAGAAGCCAAGCAACCCCAATAAAAATGTCTTTATTTTTACTTATTGAAACCTAGGGAAGCAGAACATGTCCAGCGCTGCAGCACACGTGAGCTTTTCCCTCTGCAGAGACTTAGTTTCCTCGGCCTGGCAGCTTCATGTCATTTCATACTTTTTTTAAATTCTAAAAATGTGCAAAAAAAACGGAGATGAAACGACTGCTAAGTAGTAATATTATATAAACTGCATGAAAAGGCACAATTGCTCAACTGGAAAGTCCTGGCATAAAATACGACACCAGCAGCATTCACCATATGTCACGGCAGAAACCCAGTCCCACAACAGATCCAGCTCCGCTAACGTTGAGTGTGAAGGAAACAAGGCTGGAACTAATGTGTCTGGACATTTCCCTCCTCCCCACTCCATCTGCTCCGCCTCTGATGAAGAGGCTTCCAGAAAGCTCCCAGTTGTCAGTTAGACAGCATTGGAGATGGCACAGAGCACTACATCACCCGTTTCAACATCGGCCTGAGTCCAATAGTAGGAATAGGATCAAAGTTCATGGTTTATATCGCAGCGATTTCATAGATATTAAAGTAACACCAATGCACCCAGAGGATATATATTTAGAGATGTATACACGGTATCACAGAAAGAACCTCCTCCCTATCAAACAAATACACCCAGAATATTTTAACCCTCCTGTTATCCTCGGGTTAAATTTGACCCATTTTAAAATTTTCTATATCAAAAATATAGGTCTCTTTAACCAAATTGCCTAAAAATAACATGGATGGTTCCATATACAAAACAGGCAGTGATCATCCATCAACATACGTTTCTCTGATCTTAACCATTAGTCAAATATTTTCTGGGTCTTTTAAACTCAAATTAGGTATAATTTCACATAAATGAGGTTTATGGACAATGAATTCCAAAAATGAGCGACTAGAGTTAATAAGTTAGAATGAGGTTGGTTAAGAAGATATAGACCGAATTAAGTAATAAATGATTACTTTATGCTTCATAAACAGGCAAGACAGACGTAGAACAACAAGTGCACGGTCGACAGGAAGACAACACAAGGGTCCAAAATGTCCAATCCTGTGGCTAGGTGAGCTGCCTGTTTGGTGCTCCCTGCACTCTAAGGGCCCTTTCACACCTATAGCTCAGTAGACTCGGTGTGCTTCAGGACTATAGTTGCAACATTGTTGCATTTTTCCATTTGGTTGGGTTAGGTTTCACAAGCGCACCAAACATTGTAAACAAATGTCACATGGTTGAAACGGCCGGGTCCATTAGAGAGAATATTCGAGTGAAACTGGCCGACACTTCTGGTCTCAGAGCAACACAAAAATTGTTTTCTGATTTTGCTTTGGGGTTTCTAATATTTTAGAAAGGGCAAACCATATGAGCTGCTAACAGACAGTGAGTGAAGGAGAGAGGGCGGGCCCTGATGAGAGCGAGATGATGCTATGTTGTCACACAGACGATGAGCACTGTATGGTCATAATCTGTTATGGGTTTGAAAGTTATCATCGTAGTAATCATAGATACTGTATTTGGGTCAGATTGCATTCTCACCTAAATTGAACCGAATTCTAGTGCATTTGGAAGGAAACCAAGACCCCTGTTTTTGGGCGTTTTCACACCTGTAGTTCGCTTGCTTTGGTCTGAATCAGTTGTTGAGTTTGTAAACTTGGAGTGATTTGCCCTCGGTTCGGTTTGGTTTTACACCTGGAAAAATCCAAGCGTACCAAAATGCGCCATTACAAATCACGCAAGAACGTCCACTCCTCTTATTGGTCGGATGTGTCTGGGGGAAGGAGCAAGAAAGTAAATACAGGAAGAACGTCCTGTGTTCTGGACTTGTGCATATTTCTTGCATCTTCATGGTCAAACCAGCTCATTTCATTCAAATTATCAGACATTGTTTCTCGAGAAACGTTACTACATCTGCTCTGGTCACCGAGACTTCGCTCTGCTCCGGCGTCTGTCTCCAATTTTAGCAGCAGCTGGTTTGACCACGGAGATGCGAGTGACTGACACCAAGCTTGACCGCAGTCTATTTCTGCGATAGAAACACTGCAAGCTGCTACAGTTTGCTGCTCTGCCACATCGCAGATGGCTAAGCACACCTGACTACAGGAGACATTAGCGGAGACTTGCGGAGTATGTATAGTTGGTTAGAGTACGGATCATGTTCTCACCACAAACGAACCACTCCAGAGTTTGATTGAAAGCATACCGAAACCACATCTTTAAGCAGGCCTCGTTACGCTTGTTTGGTCAGCTTTTGGTGCGCACCCATGTGTGAATGTCGCGTTCTCACCTGCCCTGACGAACCGCACCAGCGGGACAAACAAACTCTAGTGCGATTCAACCGAACTAAACGAGGCAGGTGTGAAAACGCCCTTAGAGCGGGCCGGAGTTTGAATGAGTTTTCATACCACCCCAATCCAACCGGACTATCCAAGAAACGCTCCAGGGATCGGTTACACTCTCTTCATGGAAATTCAGCACGTTAAATTGACAATTTAAGCAGCCAAATGGAGAGTGCGGTAATGTTAAAATTACGGGGAAATAACCATTTTAGAATTACTATGGTACCGAACTAATTTCATGGCATTCTGTAGTTAATCAGATATTCTGACCAACAGTCAAACTAACGGAGCCTCCAAATGACATTACCATCCTTGTGCCAGGTGCCAAAATCTTTCAAACCAATCTTTGGTTCTCTCTAGATGGAGGACTCACTGTCTCCTTTTTTGTTTGCATTTCTGTGCTTGCGTTTCTGTGCACTGTGTTTTACTGCCAAAGACTTAATCTGACACTCTGGCATTTAATTGCATTTTAAATAAAAGGCATCAGATGCTTTTGTCTTTTGCAGCCACTTTGTGGTTCATCTTCTTCGTGGTAAGATGGTATATTCTAACAAAAACGTGCAACCTCAAGCTTGAATTAACAAAACATTTAGTATACCCTTTATATTAGAAATACTGTCACACACAGTAAAATATGTATTTCCAACATGGTTTAGAAGTTACGTGACGTATGAGCCTCAGGCTTGCAGGCACATACCTCTCAGTCTGACTAATTCATAAACTGGGACCATTTCTCAGTTGCAAGATTTTGGCCTCAGCTAAACAAGACAAGGATTTGGGGGTGAAGAAAAACTGAATGCCTCAAGGGACGTGAGCTGCCATGAATAGGGTTGCTTTTGGGTACAGGGCTCTGTGTAACACATCTCTCCTTCAGGACCAAAAAAGAAACTGTGGTACACTGAACTACAACATTGTTGTGTTGGCATGCATTCATTTTCAAGTTTCCTATTAATTTGTGCTTGTTTTTCAGCAACTCCATGTTGTATATTGAGGGGGGCGGTTACCCAACTTTTGTATTCATAGAAACAGCAAAACTTCAAAGTGGCTTGTTTGGTGTATATTTTTACATGTAGCTCTTCGTCTCAACCCTCCTTCGCTACCAGATGGGTCTGACCCATGAGTTTGCTGGGGGGGCAGGGGGAGCACTGCTCCCCTGGTGGCTGAAACGGTTAATTTCATTGTTAAAAAAAATTAATGGAATAATTACGTCTGGCATGACCAGATATTTTATAAATATCTTAAAGTGATTGTTCGGAGTAATGTCCCCCTAGGGTCCTTTGCACCATGACCTCGAGCCAAACACCCCCCCAGAAGCTTTTTTCACCTGGGTCGAACATTGGGAGAGTTAGCGTAGAGTGGCGTTATCAGCTGAATAGCTTAGCGCAGGGGCTAATGGATCGGAAGTGTCTCTTAACATTACCCCACTTATAATGCCCGAAATGATACCAAACGTCTACACTAGTACAAATAGGTTATGTACTCATAAAACAATGGATTGTAAAGTTTGTAAGTACACCAGAAGTTTATGTAAATAACACTTCCCTGCTGGCTTCTACTCTCTGCATAGACGAGTAATATTATATATATATATATATATATATATATATATATATATATATATATATATATATATATATATATATATATTACTGTGCAAAAGTCTTAGGCAGGTGTGAAAAAATGCTGTAAACTAAGAATGCTTTCAAAAATATGATTGTCTATTTTTTACAAAATGCAAAGTGAGCAAAAAAAAAGAAAAATCTAAAAACCACATCAATATTTGGTGTTACTACCCTTTGCCTTCAAACCAGCATCAATTCGATGCAAAAAGTCAGGGATTTTGTAGGATTGTAGTCAGGTGTATGATCAACTAATTATATATTATATAGGTAGTTATACTGCATCAGCAAGGTCTCTCCCAGACAAATATTTCAAAGCAGACTGGTGTTTCAAGATGTGCTGTTCAAGCTCTTTTGAAAAAGCACAAAGAAATGGGCAACATTGAGGATCGTAGACGCAGTGGTCGGCCAAGGAAACTTAAAAACACATCAAGCTTATTTCCCTTTGAAATCGGAAGATGTCCATCAGCTCAGAACTGGCAGAAACCAGTGGGACCCAGGTAGACCCATCTACTGTCCGAAAAAGTCTGGCCAGAAGTGGTTTTCATGGAAGAGTTGCAGCCAGAAAGCCATACCTCCGACATTGAAACACCGCCAACCAACTCAATTATGCACGAAAACATAGGAAATGGGGTGCAGAAAAATGGTAGCAGGTGCTCTTGACTGATGAGTCAAAATTTGAGGGCTGTAAAATAAAAATCTGCCTACCTCTATGGGAATTTAACATAGGGGTATATATAATTATGGCCCCTGTATTTTAAGGAAGAACATTTATTAATTTACAATACATTATTCATTCACAAACCAATTGGTGTCCTTAAAAGGTTGAATTTTTCCTCATTTTTTTAATTAAGGCATTAAGATCAATTTCCAAAAGATGATTTTTTTTATTCCTCTTTTTAGTCAACTTTAGCATGGGTATGAATACTTATGAGCAGCAGTGTGTGTGTGTGTGTGTGTGTGTGTGTGTGTGTGTGTGTGTGTGTGTGTGTGTGTATATTAGGGGTGTGACGAGATCTCGTTGTACGAGATCTCGCGAGTTTAAAATGTGACGAGATTTCTCGTCGAGGTGAAAAGTTGTCTCGTGAGGCGATGTGATGTCAGCGTGATGGAGCGTGAAATTACTATTGAAGATCCCCCTGCCACTTTTAAATCATTGGTGTGGCAACATTTTGGTTTTCCTGCGGAAATAATAAACGGCGAAAGAGTGACAGACAAGACGAACGCAATATGTAAACATTGTAAGAATAAAATGCCGTACAGTAGAGAGCTGTGGTGGTGCTGTAAGTGTTTTTGCATAGTGCTCGTGTTAGCCGCGGTATACGTCAGGGATGTATGTGTGAATGTATTTTGTGCTTTATATTTACGGTTTAATTGTTTTAAGGACTCCCTTGAAAATGAGATGATTCATCTCAACGGGTTATCCTACTAATAAAATACTTCTAATTTGGCAATTGTAACGCCATTTAACATTGCTGGTTTGTAAACTTCCCCAAATCCAATAAACGTATACATTTATTGACTTGATTTGACAGAGCCGCTAACGTTAGCCCAACGCTGCCTACATAGAGGTAAAACCTCTTTCCGTAGCCTTTTTGGTGTTGCTGTTATTTTGCGCCAAATCAAATGTTTTATGTCACCATTCATCTTGTAGCTGGTTGGCTTGGTTCCAGACTTAAAACTCTTTATATAAGCATTTAATGAAATGTCCATGGAGATATTGAACGGTGAAAAACACTTCTAGAACCAGAGCCGTTCAAAAAGTGTCAATCACTGTTGCAAGCACAGAGGCAAAGGTCAATGCAGGGGTACGCCTTAATTGCTTCTGGCTTTGTTTTCACCTTGAATGGTCAGCGGCAATGAGGTCAAAGTTGAAATCATTTGAATTTTGAGCGTAGTGTTCAGCAGCAATTTCCAGCAGTGTGCTGCACCAAGGGTAGAGCCTCCTCCGAGTTGTCTCCACCGATCACCCCATAGGAAAACAATGGCCCAGCCAGCACAGAGCGGTTTTACCCTGGATCATGGGTAGACAACTTAAACTCTGTTAACATCCAGGAACAGCTTCCACACATCAAATAAACACAGTGAATTTGCTAGTCATGAATAAATAATGTAACCTGTAATCTCACAAACTAATGTAACCTAGTAAGTTAAGGATATGCTCTTCAGCTTTGGAAGTGACACTCTGTTACTACCGTCAACTATGTAGCTGGACATGCTAATGGTTGCAGCTTATGTAAAGAGCAGATACAAAACAAACTGTGTAATTAAAACTTTACACTACTCTTGTGTTTCATGTTTTGGTCACACTCTTAAAATGTTGAGTAGTGGAAAAATCCAAAGGTTGATAGGTCTGCTGAGTGCTTTAGCCGTTTAGCGAAGAGTAAATTGAGGTTTAAGTCCATCAAACGGTCAGTAGCACAGTGAACAGTGTTTGTCCTCCGTCCAATTTTCAATTTTTACCATCCAGCCTGGGGATTTGAGCTAATGACTGTTCAGAATCAGTCCACTTTTCAGTCATCACTAACAGCGATGACTGAAAATTCTGATACTTCCTGTACTTCAGTGTCCCCTCCATTGTTTGTCTGGGGTGGAGACCAGATTGTCTAACATAACAAATAAGAAATGCTGGTGCCTGGAGAAGTTGAAATGCAAAATAACAATTAATCAGCGTTTCTCCTGATGTAATTCTGAATTTAAGCTTGTACTGCTGCACCGAGCATAAAGCGAAAGTGTACTACAGAGACAAAAGGCAATGCTAATTAAATGCCAAAGAGGCTTGCTGGAGAAACAGCAAGTTAAATTACACTGTGATGGCAGGAAAGGAGGAGTTAGAGATGCACATTACACTCAGACACATGCATACTGCTCTGGAAAGGCAATGAGGGTGAGATGATGTGTTGTGGTCAATGGAGAGGTTGAATGGGAGGATTACAACAGGCTCAAGAACTCTTATACATCAGTCTATCCTGTTGCTAAACCATAATCCGTGTGCTTCCAAAAAAAAAGCTCTGGATCCGAGGATATCATATCATGAAACATTCTTTGTCTTTGTCATGGCTGTTGTTGTGTTTTCATCTTTTGTACTGCATGTGTAATTGTTGTCTAACCTTGTGTGTACTTTTTTTTTATGCAGAGCTGCTCGGGAATGCAAAATTAATTCATGTGTAAACCGATAATAAAGTTGTATCATATCAGAATGCAAAGGCTGTGGGACGGGAAGACACAGGATGGGTCAACGTAAGTGATGATATAAAGTGCCTAATGACCCATGTAAATTCCAGCAGAGGTAGTGTATCTGCTAAGCATTTCCCAGGAGGTACATCAGAGTCATCAGTTAAGTGTCGGGAGCAAGTGGAAAGCACCAAGGATTGATCCGTTTATAACCGCCCATGGGACAATCCTGCAATTGCCGTTTGCCTGAACTTCTGGCTGACCAGATCAATTCTATAGACTGACAGTGCAGAGGAGGAAAGGTGTTGTGTTAAGACACTCTCGCTGTCATGATGTACTTTAGCTAATAACAGACTAGCTCACAAAGGATGTGGCACTAAATAGAATAAATTGTGCAGGCTGTTCTCATGAACCATTCGTGCATATAGTTACGAAAAGTAATGCACTGTCATACATATGCATTCCACAATGTTTTTGTTGTTGTATGCACCACACCATCCGGCGGTGCCCTGTAGCTGGCTCACAGTCACCTTTTGTCGGCTTAACTCAACTAGCAACTGCCGCTTATACAACCGATAGTTCACGGAGCTCTGTAGCCGGCTACCAGTAACCTATTGGAGGCCGCCAAACGCCGCTGATACAAGCGAAAGCTCACGCAGATCCGCAGCTTCACGTGACCAGCCGGCGGTTGCCTAATTTCGTAGGATATCATACGAATTGGTGTGCATACATTTTTGTACTATATTGTTCGAAACACATTCACGAGAATGCGTTGAAATGGGTAGAAATAAGCTTAATAGGGAGTCTTCATGGTGTAAAACACTTTTTATTGGTCCTTATTTATTTTTATTTAAATTGTGTATTGATTGGAATCATGTTGTAAAGGCAATACCAAATGAGTTTAAAATAAAAACACTTGGTACACAATGGTGTTACTGTAATGTTTAATGTAAAGTATTCAAAAATAAATCGGCACAAATTTTTCTGATTAAAATGAACTTTTATCATTTAATAGAAAAAAGAAAACCTGAAAGTCTATAATTCTATGTCAATTGACTAAAGTCCCTCCTCTGATGAAGGTCACATAATAGTGTACATGATTTGCTGTGACATTAAAAGTTTGTCTATTTTGTTAAAATGTTATTGTCTTTAATAGTATGGTTATTATGTAATCTTTTCTTAACTTTTGTCTAAGTAAGTGGTGTAAAGGCTAATGTAACTACAGACATACACTTTTTCCCTTTACAGTATTTCAGAGACTCAATCAGGGAGTTGTCAAATAATAGTACTTAAAAGCATGGTTTGGATTTTTTGAAATTTGGATTCATGCATATGATATTTACCTAATTATAACATAAGTTTAATAGGCTACATGTAATTAATCCTTTTTGACGCTTATGACCGTATAAACGCGCAGCCTTGACGTCGACGCACGGGTAGCCTATAAAAGAGCGCCCGGGCTGCGAGCGTGGATCCTGGGAGAGTATAAGAGGAGTACACAGTCGCAGCTGACCGCTGCTTAGGGGCCACTTTCTCCTCTTCTATCTGGATAGAAAACAGAGGGACAACCTCAGTTATTTTACACAGAGCCTGACACAGACACAGCCAGTCTGACTGTCTACAATTTCTTTTTTTTGGAAACTCTACCACTCTGTTTCCACTTGGAACCGCGCTTCCCCCTTCCAGACGATTTAATTCCTTCAGGTTTCAGCCTAATTGTTTGAGCAAGTACCCAGCAGCGCAGGTAGAACGGGCAGCGGCCGCAGCATGGAGCCGTACACGGTCCCGGGAGCTCCGCTCTCCCTGTCCGGAGTGGAGCCGTACACGGTCCCGGGAGCTCTGCTCTCCCTGTCCGACCTTTACTCCGTCATCCCCTTCAACGTCACGTTCCCGGACGAGGAGAACGGCTTGATGGGCGAGCGGCTGCAGAACTACACCGGGCAGCGGGCTCCGGTGCTGAGCGCCGGGGGTCTGATCATACCCATATCCATCACGGCTCTCTACTCCGTCATTTGCGTGGTGGGACTTCTGGGCAACGTCCTCGTCATGTACGGGGTGGTCAGGTAAACACCTGCTTTTAGTTTTTTTTATTACAGTCATTTTACTGAGTGCGTCAGTTACTTTAAACGCCTCGATAGAATCAACACCCTACATTTTAGGCTATGTCAAATCCACCCACAAGCACTCAATTAGCGTCCGTGTGTTAATGAGACCCTGGGCTATAATGCCCCAGGAGCGACATTGAGATCATGGGTGAGGTTAAGTGATGATCTCACTCATTTAACACATTTTGGGAACAAAGTCTTAATCTTAATTGTGTTTTGCTTTTAGCTTGCTTTTGGCTTTTACTAATCCCCCCCACCTCATGAAAGTAAATACACTCTCAAAACGATGATTTCAATTGAATAGAAAGGTTCGATGCCATGAAAAAGGCAGATATTCTGCAACCCTTGGCTGACAAAAAAATGTGTCCGTTTACACAGGTTTATGGTTTTGCGCAGGAACCTGTAAGAATAAATAAAAAATGATCCAAAATATAAATGGTTAGTCTTTTTAAGATTAATCAATTTGATTTCAACTATTAAACTAATCATGAACTATTTTGATAATTGATTAGAGTAATTTTGTTTAAAAAAAAAAAAAAAAAATCAATCTCTGTGAAAGTAAACTGAATATCTTTGAGTTGTGGACAAAACAAGACATTTGAGGACGTCATCTTGGGCGTTGGAAAACACTGAGCAACATTTTTTTACCATTTTTTGACATTTTCTAGACCAAACAACTAATTGATTAAGCGAGAAAATAATCAACAGATTAATCGGCAACGATAATAATCGTTATTTGCAGCCCAAGTCCCAGTAGACCAGTGGTTCTCAACCTTTTTTGTGCCAGCGCCCCCCTAGCCATTATCCAGGTCCCTAACGCCCCCCCAACAAATATTATGTATGTTAATTGCCCCGAATATTAATGATTATGCCCTAATATAGGCCTATTATTGTTGTTACTATTGTTATCAAAAATAATCAAAAAATCAAACTGAATGACAAAACAACATGTATTAGTTTCCCAGGTATCAAAAAAGCCATGTGAATAGAAATGATATATTTACAGTTTTTTTTTAAAAATGCAACCATTTGACATTCAAATTAAATAACAGCAGCCAATCTAGCCAAGACTAGATAACATTCAAACTATAATCAGCTATTATCAAAAGGCCTGCTGCACGGTGTGAACCTCAGCACCTTTAGAAGATGACTATAATTTGAACGTCCTTTTTTGTTTGTGAAGTGACCTTGGGTGTCATGAAATGCGCTTTAAATAAAATGCATTATTATTATTATTATTATTATTATTACAAACACTAACAGTAGCCAATCAGAAACAGCTAGCAATTTAACATTCAAATCTAGTTTTCATTCAAATCTAAAATCAAATTGTTCCAACGGAAAACAAGCTGGCACTTATCAAAGGGTAAAAGCAGAAGACGCACGCACGCACACAGAAAAGTATTTTGGTGATGACAAACGACTTGAAGAACGACACCTACTGCCGAATGGAAATAAGTTTACAACCTTGGAAGTTAGTGAGAGCCGTTCTTTAGGGTTAGAAGAATCGAGGTTAAAATAGTCTAGGTTAGAAGAGTCTAGGTTTGCTATCGCCTGTCTTGCGAGTAAATAGCAGAAAAAACGTTTGGAGAAAACGCCCCCCCCTCCCCCCTCCACATCGCGCTGTGTTTTGTGGAGGTGTGTGAGAGTCCCGTACAGTAAACGGTGACATCACTGCCTCTATCGCTTCCACAAGAAAGTTTTCAAACACCAAACGCAAGCCCTCAACTGGCCGGGACGGAACAGCTAAGTGTTTGCCAAACAACAAAGCACAGTCAATCTCTCTCGCACGTCTCTTTTCTTTCGCTCTTTTCTCCGTGAAATGAAGCTGCATACAGTAGGAAACATTGTGTTCTATAAACCATCTGACGAAAAACTGTTACTGTGAAATATAGTCTACTTGTGCTACATGGGGGGTGTTAAAGAATACAACAGGACGTCGCGGCGATTGCTTTTTTTCTTTTCTTATCTGAAAGCAGCTTCACTAGTAGCTAGAGAGCTCATTTAAGATGATGCTCTTACGTCCCGTTTCCATGAAGGCAGCACGGAGCTGCACCAAACAAAGCTGACAGAAGCACATAAAAGTCAGGATACCCGTCTCGTCCAGTCGCAGTGCTGTAAACTGGCAGCTTTTAATGTTGCAGACTACTTATTTTTTTAGTAGTTTAAGTGTAAACATGTATTATTGTGAATCTTTGCTTTAAACTAGCTTTCAAACAAACGCCCCCCAAGGGCACCTCAATGCCCCCCTTTACAAAATATTGCTTCCAACGCCCCCCATCATTTTCTGAACGCCCCCTGGGGGGCGGTACCGCCCCCGTTGAGAAACACTGCAGTTGACCAACATTTATTGCCCCATTAACAAACCACATGCCCTGGGTGCATACAGTCTCGTGTGTTGAGAAGGGGGAGCTCGTTATTGTAGCTAGGTTACTTTATACACATTGACTCGCTCTTTTCTTAGGCTACTATTATTTTACCTTGGATATGACTGTGAGCAGTGGTGTAGTCTAATGTATTGTAGTGGGTATACTTTACTGTATATGTATGGGCCTATATATATGGGCCAGAATGTATATGCATATCATAGTGGGTGTCCTCTCACTGGGAAATTTTGAGCGTCAAAGACTTCATTTCCTGCCACACTGACACTTTTATGCACCAATTTTACAGTGGAAATACCTTTATTTAGCCTATGTGAAGAAGAAAAACGTGAAATTTCAAAATATATCAAAATTATAATGGAAAGTATGTTGTTACCTGTCATTGCGCATTTTTAAGTGGGTATATGGAAATCCTGGAGCTTTCTTAGTTGGTATACTTCGTATACCTTCGTATCACGTCAACTACACCACTGACTGTAAGTAACTGCAACTAAACAATTTCCCTGAGGGGATCAAAGTATTTTGATTCAGATTCGGTGAGCCTGCACCTTTCCTGGCTGCATTTGGCTCACTGCATAATGCATGACATTGTTTTTTTCCATCATTTCTACATGGAGATACAACATGTGCAAGTTTAATAAGCAGGGTTGGTGGCAGTCCAACGTCTCATCTCAGACGCAGTCTCTCAATTCAGTCTGACTCAACTGTGCCTGAGACAGAGAAGGATGGACTGTCCTGTACACTGGAAGAGAGAGGAGATCCTGCAGTTACAGACATGTTTGGTCTTTATTTGGTCTCTGAGTGTGTTCCATGCTTGCTTCCTTATAGCCATGACAACCCCTTCTTTTATTTAAGCTTTAATAAATCTGTATTTTATAATCGGTAGTTTCAAACATTTCAATGATGGAAACTAAGGTAGCTTGAGGCTAAATAAACAGATTTTGTCCATTAGTCAATGTTTGCAGTATATAATAGTCATTTTGAGGTAGGGCTGCAACTAATGATTATTTTTTTATTTTTATTTTTTTAAATGTGGATCACTCTGTCCCAAAGCCCAAGATGACGTCCTCAAATGTCTCGTTTTTTCTACAACTCAAAGATATTCAGTTTACTTTCGCAGAGGAGCAAATAAACTAGAATATATACATATTAAAGAAGCCGAAATGAGAGAAGTTTGACTTTTTTCCTCTAAGAAATGACCCGATTAATTGATCATCAAAAATAGTTGCCGATTAGTCGATTCATTTTTGCCACTCTAGTTCGAGGTCACAGTTTCCCCCTCAGCTCTAAAAGCATTAGAATACAGGCTGCACCCACTTTGTCACTCGATACAAGCACCCCGTCAATTCCCAGAAGCCACCCAGCCCCAACCAGTATGCTTAATAATAAAATAATAAAACAGCTTTTGCAGCAGCTCGGCTCGTCCTCACTTATATTAATTACACTTTATTTCAAACATTCTCTGTACGTGTTCCCCCAATATCACCCGAAGCATTAATTACTGCAGCTGGCCCGGGGAATTAAACAAGCAGGTTCATTTAAAATGTTCCCACCTTAGCACAGAAAGATAACACAGCCGGGTGGAGGCCTAGCAGACAAGGGTCCTTTTTCAGCCCAGAAGCATGACATGACTAAAATTTTACAACAAGATATCAACGTGGTCTAAATGGTTGTTGGTATTACTTTCTTTTCTTTCTTTTTTTGGGCATTTTCAGCCTTTATTTTGATATGACAGCTGAAGAAATGAAAGGGGAAAGAGAGGGGCAAAAGACATGCAGCAAAGGGCCGCAGGTCGGAGTCAAAACCAGGCCCGCTGCATCGAGGAATAAACCTCTATATATGGGCGCCTGCTCTACCAACTGAGCTATCCAGGCGCCGTTGGTATTACTTTAATGTATACAGTGAAAGAGAGAAGCAGAGAGAGGGTACTGGAAAAAAGATGGGAGTTGAATATAGGAAAACCCTAGAGCAAGGCATTTTCTGCAAATGACAATCTTTGGATATTGAACCAAAAAAAGAAATCATGAATATTTACAAGTCCACCCATTATTTCCATTCAGGAGTTGGAGTGCAAATAAAGGGCAAAACAAGGCACAAGACAAGTTTAAAAACAAAAAGGAGATGGATGAGCGCTCAGAAAAGGCAGTGAATAAAATTGTGCGCAGCGATTCGTCTGGCCTTTGTGTTTGCTTGTGTGAGGGAGAGGACTCATCACTGATGCAAGAGTCGGAGGCAGAAGGAAGCGCAGCACATTCACCATCTGGAAGAATATATTATCTCCCGTGTAACATCTGTAAACTCCGAAGGGAGCGTACTTAAGAGAGGACACCCAAACTCAGACACAGATATAGGGATGTAATAAGAAAAGAAGGTTTCTGTGATGCATACTAGAGATTTCAAACCCTAAATAAAAGAAGGCTTAGGCGGGTTTATTTTGTACTATCATCATGGTAGCAGTAAATGATGATGGCCTGAGGCAAAGACACACACACACACACACACTATCTGGGTTGTATTGTTAAACAATACATAAGGATAATTTTGGGGGTTTTCAACCCAGACCCTATTTTCCCATGCATTGGTGTCAACCAAACCAGAGCGGTGATTGTTGGAAAAGTGGAGAGACGAACCAAGACAGCTTGCTTTTTTTTTTTGACTTTGAATGAAGTGTGCTTTACTATAATAACATTATTTTTTGCAATTTATAAGTGGAGTCTGGTGGGTTTGGCAATAGCCATTTCAGGGCTGTTTCATGTTAAAGAAAAAGGATCTTACTCTAACAAAAAAGGTCGACCTCTGGAAGGATCCTTTCCATAATGTTGTCAGACACTTAGAATAATAATCTAATCTGAGCCTGTCAGTGGCAAAACAAGCACTTTAAGTGGACGTAAATTGAAGGTGCACAATTGCTCAATGACTGCCAACTGCAGCAGTCGTGCTTAATACTGGACCAATTTCAAAAACTGTTGTTCCCATCAGTCACTTACTCACAAAAACAGGAAGGTTGAAAAAGTTATGTACCTTTTAAGCAGAGTGGAAATTATGATATTAAGTGCATTATCAGAGGCAATATTGTTTAAACTCTGTTTAATATTGTACTTTGGTACACATAATACACATGAATGACTTTTGGTTCCAATTGACACATCAGGGAGCAAATTTGATCACTAATCAAGATTAAATGAGAATATAATGCTGTAGGACGACATGCTACACTAAAATCGGCAGAATTTTTACCAAACTTCCAAAAACAACATTGATGTAGCAAATCCTGTCAACTGTGAAGGATGCATTCAGGCAACAAACAGGCTACTCTCTTGGGACAACACAACAAGAGCAACTTGCCTATTAGTTTACAGCAGTTACAGACAAATTGTGGGCTGAGAGAATTCTCTGCATCACATTATTGAAAAAAAAAAAAAAAAAAAAAAAAGACTTAAGGAAGGCAGTCAACAATGTCTTAACTAATGATCCAATGTCAATTTTCTGACATCTCATAGACCAACTATTTAATTTGGTTTCATACAGTGAAAATTTTACAGGTAAAAGGCAGTAATGTAAATAACTATGCAACTATGTTTACAATTAATCATGTCTAAAATGTCAGAAATAGTAGAAAATGTCACGCAAACCCCAAAGATATTGAATTAATAGTGGTGTTAAACAGAGAAGAGTTGCACATCTTCAAATTTGAGAAGCTGGAACTAGCAAAGGTGTGATAATATTTTAATAAATGACAAATGATTAGTGGGTTTCCAACTAAGATGACTAATCGCTTGAGCAGTAATTATAACCAGAGGCCCATTTGAAAGCATCCTTTCTGTTAGTTTGTTTTGCCTGCCACATCAGGTAGCTTATAAATAAAGCAAAAGTCATACATTTGAGATATTTCCCTCCACTTAGATTCCTGGATAGAGACACTCAAATGCACACACACTCCCTTTAGAGTCTGCATGGATGCACACGTTGGGCTGCTGTGGCGTTGAAGGCCCTTGGTCTGATTGCTAATGGAGAGGCAGACACCTCTAAAGATGGCCCATGCAGGATAGGTCAGCAGCACTAGGATCTTCTATCTTCTATTGAGTATTATTTTCCCATTTTTACTAAGGAAGCGGAACTTGGACATCCTTCTCAAACTGTATATGTATTCTGGTATGATAATATTTTGGTAATGACAAAAGATAAAGATACAGAGTGAGTCAACACAGCTTTAGGAAGTTTTTTTCCTTTAGTGACTGTAGAAATTTAGCTAAAAATACTAAAGCATGTTGCCAATAGACCTTTTTCACGGCAGGACATGTTGACATGTCATAGTAGGAAAAGCACAGGTGTATTCAAAACCACTAATGATAGCTGCATTCCACTTAGGAGAGGCTCTGGTATTGGGCATGCTGACTCACTGAAATATCTTACTGGGAGACTGTCAGTACCCGATCCGTTCCAACTGCACAATCCGTTCTGCGCATGCGCAAGATGTTCGCGATCTGTTCCCACACTAGCCTCCACCGGGAAGCTAATGTTAGTTTAGCTAATAGCTAATTCACGTTAGTTTAGCTAATAGCTAATTCGGGCGGACCGCTAGGTGATTATAGCGGTCTGCCGTTAGCCTCCACTGGGAAGCTAACGTTACTTTAGCTAACAGTTCATTTGGCTAACCGCTAGCTGATTGTAGCGGTCTGCCGTCCGTCAGCCTCCACAGTTAAGCTAACGTTAGTTTAGCTAACAGCTAATTCGGCTAACCGCTAGCTGAGACAGCATGCAAACTTTTAGAAGACCCTCAAAATAAAACTTCAAAACAAACGTTAACATATATAACAGCTGTTACGTCAGTTCTACTTTACTTGTGCTCATTTAAAATACAATCACTCAATACTTGTCTTTATTGTTACTGTAAAGTCTTAATTTTGCTGTAGCCTGCTTTTCCCATTATGTTTGACTTAACGTTATTTTAGACTGAATCTAGCTGTCCGTTCTGCTTGCACGATCCGTTCTGTGCATGCGTTATTTGTCGGCTAGCGGTTAGCCGAATTAGCTGTTAGCTTGGGTGGAGGCTAGCGTGGAACAGATCGGGCAGGTCGTAAAACGGTATTATCATCTGCGCATGCGCAGAACGGATTGTGCAGGTGGAACGGATCGGGTACTGAGAGAGACTTGATGGAATTGAGCCATCGTTAAGGTTATCAATTTCAGCTGTGCTTTTCCTACTATGACAAGTCAAAATGTCTGCTGTGAAAAAGATCCATAGGATGAGTGTGTGTGTGTGTGTGTGTGTGTGTGTGTGTGTGTGTGTGTGTGTGTGTGTGTGTGTGTGTGTGTGTCTGTCTGTCTCAGTTTATTTCCTGGGCTGAGTCAACATGTCTTCCATCTCAACCAGCAGCATTTATATCAGCGTGTGTGAGAGTCGTGTGTGCGTGCGTGGCCTTCAGCCGTGGAAACACAGGAGCGTTGAGTCTGACAAAGAAAAGATTAATAGTCACACCAGGCAGTGCTACTCCAACTAGGTAGAGATAAAGGATCAAGACGGATCTCAATGCAAATGCTAATTCTCTAGAGCTGAATGTGCATGTGTGTGGAGCTCCCAAACCGACAAAAGGCAATAGGCTAAAAGAAGAGTCCGAAATAATTGAATACCTCAGACAATTACATTCAGTTATTATTTATTGAAATAATTCCAATGTAGTGTAGAAATAGGTAGACAGCTTTACAATTACCCTTTAAACTCCAATCAGTTGATGAAATGCAATGACAACAACACTGTCAGCGCGTCCACATGATACAAGCCTTCCGTGACCGCGCACAGCCCCCACCCCTCCTCCACACAGATGCTAGTAACCAAGGAGGACACTGAAGATTAAAAAAAACATGGACTCTTCAGAAGAGGTAATTACCTTCACTCGAGTTTCTACTCGCAAAAGTCCCCGGACGACAATCTTCTGAACATAGCCATGCTGAGAAATACAGAGAGAGTTGTGTGGAGCTGATAGTCTTAATTAGCTTTGTAGCAACTCATTTGGCAATGGCTTGAATCAGGGCTGGACGCATAGAATGCACGCATAAAATATGCGTGCATTCTATGATATGAGTTGCCTAGTGTTCAGCGTTCATGTGATCGTTTTGGATTCTTAAAGAAGGGTCTCAAGACTTATCTGTTGATCTTACTTAAATAATTAATTAATTCTTAGAGTTATGATTTGTATATTTATGGTAATTTTATTTTTTATTATTGATATTTGATGTATTGCCATTATTGTCATTACTATTTTGCTAAATATTGGCTTAGCAACTTTAAAAACAGTTGACTCTTAATTTTAACTATTGTAAGATTTATATTTTGTCGCTTTGGACATTAGTGTCTGCTAAATACACTAACCATAACCATAACCCTTCCCAAAAGCTACAATAAAGCTGAGAGTAGTATATGCCCTACAAAAGAGCACCAATACAAGAGAAGCTAATTAAGCCATTCAAGGAAAACCGATGCTTGTATCAACACTGATTTTATAGATCACACAGACTTTTCAGCTAGCCAACATGCTAACCGCTAGCATTTTCAATGTAAGCTTAAACAGTTAGGTTATTGACAGCCACTAACTTTAATGTTACAGCCAAACTGCTTGTTGTTGTTATGACGTGACAAACGCGCGCGCACACACACACACACACACACACACACACACACACACACACACACACACACACACACACACACACACACACACACACACACACACACAGACACACACACCCTCCCTTCCCGAGAGTCCGTGTTAATTTGCCTACTCCTTACCACATCGTCATCTACTCTCTCTTCCATCTTTTCCTCACTCGCTCCCATGGCCCTGTCGTGGTCACTCACCTCCTCCTCGGCTTCTTCCCTGTCATGATGCGGTTTCTGCTTCTCTGTATAGCCAGCCACCTCTCTTCCTTCCTCTACTTCAGGTAATGCTGATGTTGAAGCAGCTACTACAGCCCCAAACATGTCAGAAATGTTGGCACATTTTGAGGAATCCGCCTGTAGCTTCTTAATCTTTTTCTCCTGTAATTTCTTTACACCTCCCTTGCAATTTGGTGGTCGTTTGACCATTTTAACGTGGATGCTAAACTTCCAGCATAACTATTACAGCTCGTGTCTCAGGGCCGGTAAGCGTGGCCATAGTGGGATTCGTAAATTTGCGGCCCAGAGTGTGGAAGGGGGTTCCTGGATTTGATTGGGTCAGGCCAGTGCCAATAAAGAGTTCCTTATGGGCCGGCCTGGCCGAGGAAAAAATAAAAAAAAAAAGGATCTATTTATATCTGCGATTCGGCCCAAAAGTGTGTCGGCCCACCGGGAAAATGCCCGGTATACCAGATGGCTAGTCCAGCCCTGGCTTGAATGTAACGGACGTTCATTAATATCAAAATATATTTTAAAGATTATTTTTCGGGCATTTTAGGCCTTTAAATGACACGCAAACTTTGCCTTAAAAATAGCGGTAATTTATACACCTAAAGAAATCACATTACATCTTTTCATTATGATACAGTAGAGCCTAAATATGAGGAAAATGGGATACATTGTGTTAAAAAGAGAAAAGAGAAATGACTAGGTTAAGTAGAAGAGTCCTCCTAAAATAAATTTAATTTAGATTTATTTTATCAACCGACTAGAGGTTAGGAAAAGTATGAATACTTATGCATTTACACACTACATTGTAATTGTTTTAATTAATTTACTATCTGTTTTAGTGATATTTTTGGCTCATCTGATAACCTTTTAATGCATTTTGTCAGCTTCAGAGCGCCATAGATCTTGTGTATCACGCGGTGAAGTAAAGAGTGAATGGCATTTACATTGTGCCGAGCTGGAGGCATTTGATTAATGGCAAGCTGAGTGTTAAACCAGTGATCAATGGCACTCTGTCTAGGTGAACAAGCAGAAATTGTTCAGTTGTGTGCTGCTTTGAGACTTTTTTTGAGACTTTTTTCTTTCTGATGTGGCATCAAAAGATGTGTGTGAGGAAAAATGATTGGACAGCCACGAGAGCTTGGTAGCGGGGAGTCTACGCTACGGAAACAAACAAAAAAAAGGCAGTGGGAGATTAAACCATCACAGAGTGACTGTTACAAAGAAAAATGTGCTTCACTGTAACACGAAAAGGGGCGTCAGTGACATTTCTCCAAGCCTACAAAAAGGAAGAAGGGTATTTAAAAGCTTTACCCAATACTCTACCTGAATTACAAGCTGAGCAATTAACAATAACATAACCTCAGGAAAAGCTATGTGATTGCAATGACAAAACATGGAATTGGCAAAGGTTTCTTAGCATACACATAACTACCTGTCACTGCTGGTGTGAAATTAAAGTCTTGTCCCGCTGAGAAGAGACATGCTGTGTAGCCTAGATGCCTGTATTAATAGTATAAAAGAGCATCCGCCTGTAGCAACATCTGCCTACTTCATGCCACACCAGTTCTTTGGTATCCTAATAATCCAACCAAGATGTGCTAGAGTGGATGTGACATAATATCCCGGGTCCAAGAAAGCTACATCTACTTTTTCCAATTATCTTTACCCCTGATTTACAATACTTGTGTGTACAAACATACCCCACAGTAAAAAGCTATTATTAATTAATTAATGAATTATCAAAGTGACAAATACACACTCGCACACAATCTACCCATGTCAACAGTATGGTGGCCCTGAAGGACAGAAGAAGAAGAACAACATGACCAACGCCATTTAACATTCACATTTCACACCCATCTCCTCTCTAAGCAATATTAATATTGTTCTTGCTTCACAGACTGCCCTTACGTAACTACCAAAAGCTCCCCGCTGTCCTTTGCTGTAACTGGAACTTAATGCACACGTCGGATTATGATGATCAAACATACAAGGGAATTCAAAACCAGCCATCTGCTGCTGACTTCAACATTTCCTTTTGTCTTGATTAAAAAATAAGGCTGAATTGATTTGATAAAGTCCAGGCCACATGGGGTTGTGTTGTAAATGGATATATTGAATAGATAGGCCTACAATATGAAGGGATAGACATTTTGACTGACTTGTCATGAGCAGAAAGGTGCAACTAATAATAATAATGTAATAAAGAAATAAATAACAATTATGACTTAAACCCCATTCCGACAGGATGACATAAGAGGAGGCGACAATTGAAATATTCACTGTGTTCCTGAGTGATTTAACTTGTCATTCCAAGCAGGGCTGGGCGAGAAAGAAAATCAAATATTACAATATGTAATAATTATGTAGGATTCGCTATTGGTGCTTTCACAAAGTGACATGCACAACAAAATCAAACATGCAAGAATGAAATCCCCTTTCCAATACATGGATATAGGGCCACTCGGCCAGCCATTCCAAAACACTTATTTATGAACATCAATATTCAATGGAAAACCATCTAAAAATGAAATAGCCCAACATGGTGTCAACATAAAACGCAGCACTTTCAAGCCAGGGAGCGGGGTTCACTTCGTGGTCAAAACAAAATACTTTCACCCAGGAAACGCTCGTTCCTTGGGAGCGTTTTAACCCAAACCACGATCTTTTTCCTAAACTTAACTAGTCGTTTTGGTGCCTCAACTTAACTGTCAGCGCCCCATGACGCTCACTTTTTCAGGCTAAACTCAACTACCACTGCCCCTGAAAAAAATGCCATGTGGCGGTAGCTGTAGCCGGCTGACAGTCACCTACTGTATTGGCAGCTAAACAACTGCCGCTGGTAGCTGGCGTCCCGGAGCTCTCTGCTAAATACAACCAGAAAAAGGGGAAATCCCACACATCTCCACCGAAAAAAATAAAAATAAAAATCGCACCCTGGGTGTAACTAATTACAATAATAATTCAATAAACTAATTCAACAGGATTAACATAACAGGAGGCAAGGATTGAAATATTCACTGTGCTCCTCTGTGATTTAACTCGTCATTCCAACAAGCTGCATTTGAAACATGAGGAAATTACAGGATATGTTCTGTAATAGACAGACAATAAGCAGAACAAAGCTCCCCAGGGGAGCACAGGAGAGGTCCGGCGGGAGAGACAAGTCAAAAATTCCTACTCCTTCTTGGAGTCATTACTCAGTCAGATTTTAACACACAGACATGAAACATATATTGATATCCTGTGTGACTTACACTTCGGAAGGATATCGCAATATCCAATGCAAATAAATGATAGAAATCATCAGAAAAAGAGGATTCTGAAGTTGCCTGAGTATCATAACATTTTTCTCCAGTATCAAATAATCCATTGATTGTTGTCTATAAATCCATGGCAACACTGCAAACAGCAACTGCCAATTCATAATGCAACTTTTAATGGTGGCAAAATGTAAATTTGGGGGGGCTGCAATGGTGAAAGCTCTGTCACCCAATCACAATGTTTTTGTGAGCAAATAGGGGCGAGCACCAACAGGATCTCATTCATCTAAAATGCATGTTTGATGCTTTCATATTTCAACACTTTCATTAACATTAGGTTGGTGAGCTAATTTACCTGTTGGGCCACAGACTAAAGAAAATGACGCAACCCAAACTAGCAGTCAGTCCAGCCGGCGGTGAGATGTTGCTGTTCGCAACGCTAGATTTGGTTTATGAAAGACACTAGCAAAGCTACACAAGACCGAAAATAACCACAGCAGAAATGTCAGATAGGTCAGACCTCCGTGTTTAACTATATATCTTCAAACATTACAGTTAGGGCTAAAAAGAGAACAGAAATTACAAAGTTTGCCGATTTCACGTACAGCATCTCCATTACGTTATGTAATTAATCACGTGTTTTTCCTGCTGTGGCATCAAGCAACTTACGTTCTCCACATTTAAATACAATTTATAAATTGTATTTACATAACATACAGCACATTTTTAATGTGGTAAATTTGAACATTCACATGAAGAAAGGAGATTGACAGTAAAGATGTCATCATCTCGAGACTGATGTTAGAGCTGATAGTGAATAATGGAGCAACCATAGACTGGGAGCAACCGATGGGACTCAGTGACAGCAGTCACTAACTATATTTTCTGATTCAACGGAAGCATGCTTTGACTTTTGCCCAAAAATCATATGGGAAGTTTGTTTGTTCATTAATATTCAAATATATATTTAAATATTTATTAATATTTTGACCAGTAAATGCCTTCAGTAAGACCTATATTGGTAAGTTGTAGATGTTCTGTCCACCAGAGGGCAGTGTATCAGTCAATGTCAATAGGCAGGCAATTATGTTTTCAGAAGGAAAACACACTGCCACGACTTTTTTTTATTAAAAGTCAGACCCTGGATTAAACAAATCGTATGCTTTCAACAAGAAGTTTGGAACTTTCACCGTAGCCTACGTAAGAGGTCTGATGTTTATACTTGTGCGCTGGTGTGTGCGTCGAGCCGGCGTGTGTGTGTGGGGAGTGTGTGTAGAGTGAGAGAGTGTAGAGTAGCAACTCTAGCGTCATAGTGAGAGGAACAAAGCGTCTCCCCTGTGTTTTCTGACCACGGTGGGACATCTGTAGCAGGAAAAGTTAACCCTCTCCTTGATTTCACGTTGTTTATAGAGAAGGAGAACCTGGAAATGAGTCCGGGGAAATGCAAGCCACGGCCAAGCGACATGAGTCGCCGCGACGTGTAGTTACATTTTGAAATGCGTGAAAAAGCCTCGGAATCAGAATTGAAAACGTTTACAAGCAAACACATTTACAAAAAATAATGCCCATAACAGGTTCGAATATTAAGGGTTGCCTAATATTCGCTCGAATGTCAGTATTTTTTTTAAATATTCAAATTATATTCGAATAACGAAGTTCGGAGTCAAAGCCCTAGTTTGAAGATTTCAGCCCACAGAGTTCATTCAAGGTCAAGTTTATTTATAGAGCACATTTACAAGCAGTCACTACTGCCCCAAAGTGCTGTACAGATACTAGATACCGGTAAACATTATAAAAAGCAAACTAATTAGCCAAAAAGAAGAAGTAAAAACCCACTGAAAACATAATATCCCAGAAACAATAATAATTAAAACATATGTAAACATGATTACAAACAAAATTCACAATGTCACAGCTCAGCTTGTGTTAAAAGCCATTTCGAAAAGATGAGTTTTTAAAAGTGATTTAAAAGACTCGATAGAGCTAGCTGCTTTAATATTGAGGGGAAGAGGATTCCAGAGCTTAGGACCTGCAACTGAAAAAGCTCTGTCCCCTCTGGTTTTCAGTCTGGATCTGGGACAGTCCAAAAGAAGCTGGTCATTTGACCTAAGTGCTCTGACTGGGGTATGTAAAATCAACATATCAGCTAGATAAGAAGGTGCCAATCCATTTAAAGATTTAAAAACAAATAATAAAATGGATTCTGAGAGCGACAGGCAACCAGTGGAGAGACGATAGTACTGGGGTAATGTGGTCAAAGCGCTTTTTCCCTGTCAGCAGGCATGCAGCCGCATCACTAATATATCATCAGTGGACCAACTCCAAAAAAAGTGTCATCAATTTAACTCTTGATCACCCTTCCAGCTTAGATGCAGTACTAACTTTATCTGTTAACTCGACAACTCGTACACTGTTGCAAGGCAACTGGAAGTACTCATTCGCACAAGCATGATCCGTTTTCCAGAAAGACAACACCACCAGAGAGTGGCAGCGACTTGTTACATTTATAGGCCGTTCTTGAAGGTAACTTGCTATATTCCCTATTCAGAGTCAAACTCCTGCCTTTTTCAATTGGTCACTCTTCCATATAGCTTCTTGTTGGAGAATTTACTTATATGCTGCCCTGGTTTATTGTGTTCATTTAATCAGTTCCACCAATGAGATGCATTGTATTAACCTATATATAATAAGATGGCCTAACCCAATAAAAAACAAAAAATATATTATGATAAAAATGACATTGTTAATGCTGGGAAAGGATCATACAATTTCCACATATTATCACTATTGATTACAAGCGATTGGATTTGGTTAATGGAAGACTTCCTGCAAATATGGAGCTCCCTCCCATAAGTCGGACCGCCAAGACCCATGGGTAATTGTCTATAAAGACTGTATGAAAAATGACCGGAAAATGAAATGAAAAATCAATGCACATATCCATTTAGACATCGGGCCTGGGTGTTTTCTAATGTAACAGAGAAACAAAGATTTCCCCACTAACATGAATATTATTTCTCATTTTCTTCTATAGATTAAGCAATATACCATCCCTATTCATTAAGCCAATTCTTTATCATTGAAAAAATACAAAATAGAATGTTCAATTCCATATAGTATCATATTGTATTCATACAGCCATGTAATATATATATTTTTACCTTTCTGTTCTCTAATGCTTGGCCTTTGTGCTTTTGGGTGATACACTATGCATGTAAATTGGATTGTATTTGGATACAATGATTTAAAAATGCTGCAATCTCCTAGAAAACGTAGTCAGTTAAATTTTAGTATGAATACATCTTGCAAGGTTTCTGATGAGAGATGCCTATGTGAAAATAAGCCTTATGCCCCAGAGTAGAATTTCTGACCTCAATAAGCCAATACTGTACCAAACAAAATGAGTTCAGTGCTGATAACCGCTCTTTTTTTCTTCCAATGCAAGATGAGACATTTTTTCCATCTCACACACTCAAAGATAATGCACAGTCTCATACTACAAGCAGGGGCAGCACATTTGTAACCATTATCTCAAATCCCTGATTAAGAAAAAAACAGATCTTGTTGTTCACACATCTACACTGCACATCTATAGCATGATGAAATTAACTCATTGTCTGAGCCACAAAAACATGCTGCACAGTGAATATCACTTACAAATCCATATATCCTGTTAAAGAGCCTTCCACACCCAGCTGCTCTCATTACCTCTGCTACTTTTTCTCTGCTCTGTGATCACAACCAGATACACCAAGATGAAGACCGCCACAAACATTTACATTTTCAACTTGGCTCTTGCCGACGCCTTGGCCACCAGCACGCTGCCCTTCCAGAGCGCCAAGTACCTCATGAAGACCTGGCCATTTGGGGAAGTCCTGTGCAAGCTCATAATTGCCATTGACTACTACAACATGTTCACGAGCATCTTCACCCTTACCATGATGAGCGTGGACCGCTACATCGCCGTGTGCCACCCAGTCAGGGCACTGGGGTTTCGGACGCCAGTCAAGGCTAAGTTGATCAACGTGCTCATCTGGGTCCTGTCCTCTGCGATTGGGGTGCCCATTATGGTCTTGGCTGTGACCAAAGTGGCAGATAATGGTGGGTATACGTTTTCTTCCACAGTTTTGTCTTTCATCATTAATTAAAGTCTTCAAAGTATTAACTGTCTTCCAGAATAAGTTGAATAAGTTGAGCCGTACAGAGTTGGATCTGAGTCTTTGCCAATGGGCTAGAGCTCCCTTTTGGAGCCAACCTCGAGTGGCCACTCAATGAACAGCAGTTTGTGGCACTTGGCTTCATTATTCAGAATTGGAGATTGTCGCTTGGTGGTCCACTCAGAATAAATTGCATGCTTTATGCTATACATGCTCACAAGCTTCAGGCTCCTAAGGGACCTGAGAGAGTCTGGTACTTTAAGTCCATACATGTGAACAGTAGACTTTCGTGTGATAGTTTGCATTCAATCACATACAATATTACTGTTCGCTTTGTTTTTCTCTGCAACTATGACCCCTTACCTTATAACCAAGTACATGCCACAAATTCCTCCCATGATAGTCTGAAAATGTGTGCAGTTATTCACATATTTAAACAATCATGTCTCCACCCTCTTTGTGACAGCCAGCTTTTCACCCACTGAATAGTAATTTAAAAGTCCACTATTAACATTTTTTTGTCTGTTGATTTGCAGCAACAACAGCACTATTTTGGATTCGAAGTGTATATAAGTGTACAGTATCGGTTTAAACCAGCTTGTTACCATAACCCTGCATTAACAAATTATTTTGAATTCCAGGTAGAATCATGTGCACTCTGAAATTCCCTGACCCTGACTGGTACTGGGACACTGTGACAAAGATCTGTGTCTTCATCTTTGCCTTCGTGGTTCCTGTGATGGTCATCACCATATGTTATGGCCTGATGATACTACGCCTAAAGAGCGTTCGTCTGCTCTCAGGCTCCAAGGAGAAAGACCGCAACATGCGCCGCATCACCCGCATGGTCCTGGTGGTGGTGGCGGCCTTCATCATCTGCTGGACCCCCATCCACATCTTCATCATCGTGAAGACCATGGTGGAGATTGACAACAGAAACCCCTTCGTCATAGCCAGCTGGCACCTGTGCATCGCCTTGGGCTACACCAACAGCAGCCTCAACCCTGTCCTCTACGCATTTTTGGATGAAAATTTTAAGCGGTGCTTCAGGGATTTCTGCCTTCCCTGTCGGACCCACGTGGAGCAGCACAGTCTGACCACAGGCCGCAACACCGCCAGGGAGCCTGTGTCTGTCTGCGCTCCAACAGGAGCGGTGAAGAAGCCGGCATGACTAGGCATGGAGTGGGTCCCCCACAGCTCTCGCTCGAGGAGGATCCAGCAAGATCTGCAATCAGAGATAACCCAGATCTCCACAACAGAGTTTTAAGAGATCTTAACGAGTAAAAGCTGGTCTCAAGGAACTGAGTCGTGTCGCTTATTCTCAACAATTTGGCTGGACATTTAAAGGAATAGCTAAATATAATGGAAAAAGAGTTACACTGTGATCTTACTGTTGTAGTTAAGTACAATGGAATCTTTTTTCTTACAAAGGCAGACAGTAGATAGGGTGATAGCCCAAAGAGTATATCCAAATGTTGAAGCGAGATTATTAAAACAGAACATCCCCAGCTCATGATTTATCTGCCCAAAAAAGACCCGAGTACAGGACTTTTTGATGATTTAAAATCGGACAAAGAAACACATGCAGGTTTCTATCTTGTCAAGCAAAGAATGCATTGTTCAGACACCATCCATCAGAGAGCATTGTAAAAAAAAAAAAAAAAAAAAAAAAAAAAAAAAAAAACAGACTGTCAGGGTGAATAATGTGCAACAAAGACAGGAGTTTAAACAATCCAAATTCCATCATCTCTTCTAAGAAACACCAATCCATTTAAGGAAAGAAGACATGTTTGTAATAAAAAGTATTAAGAGGACACATTTTTATTTGCATCTTTAACATCAACACAAAACAACTGAGCCTTACAGAGCAGAACCACACACTGATACCCACCGACAGCTGGATGATGAATAACAGCATAGTTTGTTGCACAAGGCCAACCACTCTCTACATGGAGAAGTAAGGATCTTGTTTGGTTTTCTGTGTCACAAAAATAGACACTTGTTCTCTGGTTTTCCCTTTACACTCCGTCACCATCAACTGTGTTGATGGAAAAATTGGGCGCTTAATGTTCTATGGATTTGAAAATGTCTGTCATACAGGACATGAAATCCTAATCAGGCCCAGTTTGTGGGGTTTTGTGCTCAGATGGATAAATCCAGAATGGCACCAACCACAGCTTGGATATTATCTTTCCTGCTCACCTACTTGACTTTCATGAGTGGTGTCAAGCCTGCAGGAAGCCTCTGAGCAGAATAACAAAACAATGGCAAACCTGGCTCTGAAGAACATTGTTGGAGGTCACAACACTTGCCTCGTTGGTTCATTCAACACCACTGCTTAGAGAAGATTATTGATCTGCATTTTTAGTCATATGTCATCTGTCACATGTATAATCTGTGGCATATTAGGACATATTGAATGGTAATTTATTCCAGGTAATTTATTTACTCCAACAGATCCCGACAACAATCAATGGATGGCGTGAAGTTAATGATCATTTCAATAAAGCGTACCAGATTAGGTATGTCCGAGGCAATAATGAAAAGTTGATCAGAATTTGCTCTCACTGGCGAAATATTTTAAAGGTGAAATATGTGTTGACATATAAATGTCAAAATATGCCACAGTTTTGATAATTGTTGAAATGTTAAGTTAATGTTGTAAATGTGGAACAGATGAAACACAGCCGAACTGAATATAAATCAACGGAGATGAGGGTAAAGCCCCCTTGAGGCATTTGGGATATTGGGCTATAGGAATAAAATTGACTTGACAAATGAAAGGGACAAAGTCAATTAATGTGAATTTGTAGATAATATAAAGCTTTTGCGTTTTAACAAATGTGGCTTCAGCCACAGTTAAAATGACTTTGAGGTGCATTTGTGATTATGTGTGCTTTCTTTACAATTTTCAATCTTAAAAAGGACAATTCCGGCGCTAAATGAACCTAGGGGTTAATAACACATGGGTACCAAGTTGACCATTCTCTGGGATACGTTTTCATGCTAATCGAATGGGATCCGTTTTAGCGCGAACCACTAATTAGCTTGTAACACTAGTGGTTGGGGCACTGGTAAACTAAAAAGAAATTGCTATTTTATACCACTAACAAGGCTCAAAATAGCACCACACTTCCATAATGAGGGTCCCTACATGTAAGCCGAAACATTGAGAACTTTGTAAGTGTACAGACAGTTTATTAAAAAGATAGTTTATAAAGACTGTACCGTTCACATATAAAGGCAGGCGCCATCTTGGGAAAACCAGTCGAACCACGAACGCCCTGCTTGAGCTATGTTACTGGTTACTGGTTGCACGGCGTTCGTTATAATAGCAATTTCTTTTTAATAGGGCCGGGACTCGATTAAAAAAAATTAATCTAATTAGAGGCTTTGTAATTAATTAATCGAAATTAATCGCATTTTAATTGCATAAATATTTGACCTGAGAACAGTGAGAAGTAATTTTTTTCACATGGATTTTTAGTATACCATTGAATAATGACTGAATACATAAGCTTAAGCAACAAAATAGTTTATTTTTGTTCAACCAAGTCCAGCAGACCAGTGCAATTTTTGCCATTAAGTGTAACAATAGCATATTTAGAAATATAGTACATTTCAGAAATTCAGGTAGCCTATAGGTAGGTAGACCTTCTGTAAACTATTTTTTTTTTTTTAAGTAAAACACTATACTTTCAAGTACATTCAGAACATTGGAAACCCTGAACTTCCTTTTCATTTTCATAAAGCTGCTGGACTCTTTTTATCACTGTCTTTCTGCATGGCAGCTCGTATGTGGTGTCAGACGACGCAATCTGTAGGCCGTTGGTTATTTTTTCAGACGTGGACTTAGTTACCCTGGTCCTTAAACCAGTCATCTGGTGGAGTGTGGGTCCTTGTACTCGGAGTCGGGCTAACGTCCACGCTAGCTGCTAAATGTTTTGAGTCGAGGTGATACTTGAGGCTCCATGTGCTGCGGTGATATGTGAATTCCCTGTTGCATAGCATGCACACAACCATGCTCTTATCGACGCTTCCATCCGTTAGTTTTTATAACAAAATTTCCCATCCACGGGGCCAACCAAAGCGGTCTCGTCAGCTTCTTCGTTCATGTTCACTGTGGTTTGTTGTTGTCTGAAGTCATGAACGCTAGTTGGTGCTCCAGTATAATCGGTCCGCCGAAACTCATCCAGTGACAAACGTCCTGCGGTGCAAAAATAAGTGTGATTAAAATGCGTAAAAAATGTTTAACGTGTTATTTTTTGTGTAATCAATTAATTAACGCATTAAAGTCTGTAATTAATCTTAATTAACGAATTAAAGTCCCGGCTCTACTTTTTACTAGGGGTGCACCGATCCGATATTTGGATCGGGTATCGGCCCCGATATTGACAAAATAACTGGATCGGTGGGTCGGCCCACCTTTTTTTTTCACTCCGTCGCAGCACTGGGACCCCTGTTAACTGCGTACCCTTCTCACTCATGGTAGTAACTTCATAACACAACAATTAATAACCCACAACTAACTCTCTTTAAAAGGATTAAACACCATAGCATAACAATTTGAGACTTAAACAGTTTCTAACACTAATCATTTTACATTTACAAATGTAGCTACACCGCCGAATGGCATGCTGGGTAATATTACAGCCAGGTAGCATAACAGTCTGTTAAGCTGGGAGAGGCTCTGGTCGCTACTGCACATTCAAGAATCGAGAAGAAAGTTAGCTAGAGGATGAAGAAAGAGCGGAGATACACCAGAACAACGTGTGCTCAAGAGAGGAGCCGTCTGTTGTTCCCACGTTTTTTGCTTCTAACAAAATCGGACATAATTTAGCCATTGTTGTTGCCCGTCGCTCTAACGTTACTCGGCCGTGCTAACGTTAAAGACATGTCACTTCAAGCATGCAGCGGAGCAACATTTATGAACGCAATCCACCTCCGGTCCCGCTACAGACCGTTGAGAAAGACGCGTTCAGAGCAATGATTAAAACTCTGGATTTAAAATGTCTCGCCTCGCTGAAATACGTCTGTCTACCTGCTAACGTTATTCAGACAGCGAAGGAGGCTGACAGCGGAGCTCCGTTCAGTCCCCCAGTACAACAACCTATCTTACCTGTGGCCAAGGCAGTGTTTATACAACTAGCTTACAACTATTTTGTTTTGAAAGGGAAACAATGTTAAAGTTGTTTGTATGTGTATTCATTCGATTTGAGTTTATTTTACTACTTTGCAGTTTGTACAATACAAATAGTTTAGCTTCTGTAACTGTTTCATGGATTCTCCTTCATATGAAGTTATTGTATAATGTCGTGGAGCCAAACCCTTTAGTAATAAAAGCTTTTAGTAAACATGATGACATTAACATGTTTTTGAGATATTCTATGTACTCCTGACAGTAGAATAAGCCATTATAAACCTATATAAAAAGGTGGCCCATTACTGATGGCCCATTATTATTTATTTAAATTTATTTAAAGAAGTTTGATTACATTATATTATCGATTTGAATGCACAGTTTTTTAAATAAAAAAAATAAGAATTCAATACATTACATCTATGTTATTTTGTCTTAGTTGGGAAAGTAATGTTTAGTTAGGAAGGTCTGGTGCCTTTAGTCTCTTCCACATGGTGGAAGGAAGGTTTAAGGTGGAAGGTATACAGTTTATTATTAATTCAGCGACGGTATCGGATCGGTATCTGGCATCGACAGATACACAAAGCCCTGGCATCGGTATCGGACTGAAAAAGTCGGATCGGTGCATCCCTACTTTTTACTTTACCAGTGCCCCGACTACTAGCGTTACAAGCCAATTGGCGGTTTGCGCTAAAACTGGTCACATTCGATTAGCATGAAAACATATCCCAGAGAACAGTCGACTCAGTACCCATGTGTTTATCAACCCCTAGGTTCATTTTTCTCCGGAATTGTCCTTTAATCTTTTAATCGTGTGAATCACAATGCTTTGAATTCATGTGGTTCAAAGACAAAGTGACTAGAACAATCCACTGTTTGGAAATGGCTTACAGATTCAACAATTTGGCTGTGGGTTGACTGTAGAGGCACCCACACAGACGGGGAGAGAGACAATAAATATTCACCCTTCTGTGGGAAGAAGGAGATTGACAATTTTGCGGCGTGATACATTCCTGCATATTTTCTTACAATAACAGTGTTGATTTAAAGTGTACTGTATATACCTGCTTAGTGCAGAATATCTCTCAGCCACTAGTATTTTTGCAAATTCAAGTTATACGTCACAATGACAGAAATGTATAGAATTAGTTTTTCATTAAAAAAAGAATGATAAGGGTGTACAAGTTATATTTTGACAACAAATGCATATTACTTCTAATAAATGGATAGATTAAACATTTTTTAATGTGCATTCAGGGTACGATCAAAGTTAAAGTGTGTAGGTGTGTGTGCATGATTTTCACTTTATCATCACATTAGAATGGCTAATTATAAAATGTTTGTTTCTTTGGGTTATTAGCAGAACTAGCCTCATTAGAGATGCTGTGTCATTCTTTCAGATTCAAATTGTTGGATACAGTTAGTTAAATTAAACATATTGCCACTGTTGCAATTTTCTCTGTGTGGTCGTGTCCAAAAGAAACAATTAGTAATATCTTACCACCTTGTTGCACAAATTGACAATGGCAAAGCAGCGAAGGCATCCACGTGTTACTGATCAATGCTGGTCAATTAATGTCGCCCTAATGGCGACGGTGATGTCTGGTCCAGGACCGAGGGTATTTTAACCCTGCCAGATGATGACCCTAAGGAGCTCAAATTAGAGTAGTCGTCCAGCCAAATCAACTCAGTCACTGAAAGTTTTACTGGTTTTACTAGCAAAGTAACATTTAAATACATTTAAAAGGGGGAAGAAAAACTGAAAGTAACTGACCAAATAATCTAATGAGACAGTCAGAATCAACACCAACTTCAGCGGTCAACCCTGTGTATAAATCACATTCATAGGCTTCTAATTTGCAACAGTGAATACATTTTGAGAGAAATGTAGCATTAAATTTGTTATTACCATTATGACGAAAGGTTTGTATGAACGTATCCAATGAGCCACAAAACGTTCTTACTGAACATATCTGCAAAACAAAACAACTTATCCATTTTCTTTATTGTACTATAATATCCGCTCTTGCAGAACAATATCCCCCATAGCAAATGAGGCCTGATGTCTTTAATTAGTCATGTTGAGATGCTCAAAGTGCTTGTTTAAGATTTGGGATGTTCTGAAATATTCATACCACATCATTTCCCGAGTGTCAGCTGACTGCAGACTGGCACCTATGTGGAGCTCTGCCGCAGCCGATTTATCTCCTTTCTTTTGTTCCATTCTCACACAGGTAATAAGGACTTTTTCATCTTTTTGTTTTGACTCTAACATATGCTACTTCAAATGTATCAAGGTACAATACTTGTGTCAAGGTACAACACATATTCTGTATCTGTGCATCAATACAGTATTGCCACAAAAATATCGCACTACTAAAACGATTTTTGCCCTACCCCTACTCAACAGTAGCCTACCCACCCCCCAAACTAAAGCAAGTGCCCCTGACTGCAGTACGCAGAAGTTTTAGTCAGGTATGAAAAAATGCTGTAAACTAAGAATGCTTTCAAAAATGGAAGTGTTAGTTTATTTTCATCAATTAACAAAATAGAGTGAATGAACGAAGAGAAATCTAAATCAAATCAATATTTGGTGTGACCACCCTTTGCCTTCAAGACAGCATCAATTCTTCTAGGTACACTTGCACAAAGTTTTTGAAGGAACTCGGCAGGTAGGTTATTCCAAACATCTTGGAGAACTAACCACAGATCTTCTGTGGATGTAGGCTTCCTCAAATCCTTCTCTCTCTCCATGTTATCCCAGACAGACTCGATGATGCTGAGATCAGGACTCTGTGGGGGCCATACCATCACTTCCAGGACTTCTTGTTCTTCTTTACGCTGAAGGTAGTTCTTAATGACCTTGGCTGTATGTCTGGGGTCGTTGTCCTGCTGCAGAATAAATTTGGGGCCAATCATGCGCTTCCCTGATGGTATTGCATGATGGATAAGTATCAGCCTGTATTTCTCAGCATTGAGGACACCATTAATCTTGACCAAATCTCCAACTCCAATTGCAGAAATGCAGCCCCAAACTTGCAAGGAACCTCCAGCATGCTTCACTGTTACCTGCAGACGCTCATTATTGTACCGTTCTACAGCCCTTAGGCGAACAACCTGCCTTATACTAAAGTCAAATATTTCAATTCTATTTTCTGCACCCCAGTACCTATGTTTTCGTGCATAGTTGAGTTGCTTGGCCTTGTCTCAATGTCGGGGGTACGGCTTTCTGGCTGCAACTCTTCCATGAAGACCACTTCTTGCCAGACTTCTCCAGACAGTAGATGGGTTCCACTCGTTTCTGCCACTTCTGAGCTGAGGGACAGTAGCCTAGAAATCTAGACTCCCCCCTAGTGGCAGCAAATTTATTTGGCAGCCAGGGGGGGGGGTCTAGGCACTCTCCGTTGACTTTCAAGCTGCAAAAACCAAATTTTGGTCAGGCCAATCACATTGTGTATAGAGTCGGTGGGCGGGGCTTATGGCTGCTGCTGCTGGGAACAGCGGACTTCTGGAAGACTGAGTTAAGCTTTTCTTTGATAAAAGAACAAAGAACGGCACAGAAATCCTTCTTAAAAAAGGAAGATGTGTTCGGAGTTTAGCCGACCGGATACGGCAAAAGTTGAATCTATCAACTAGCTCCGCTACCTTCTTCGTTGCTCTGCCTGGTTGTAGCGCTATCCTATTACGTGCTAGCGCTATCCTATTACGTGCAAAGGGAATTTGAAAGACAACCGTTTATCCCGCCCCTCGGATCGAGCTCAGTCAATGGTGAGTTCCCAGACCCAACATCTGGATGTGGGTCTGGCTTGTCAGGCTAGGGGGACGGGGCATTGCTGGACATCTTCCGATTTCGAAGGCAAACAAGCTTAATGTGTTTTTCATCTGCTGCACTAAGTTTCCTTGGCCGACCACTACGATCCTCAACGTTCCATGACTTTTTGCAAGTGTACCTATAATAATTGATGCTGGTTTGAAGGAAATAGGTAGCAACACCAAATATTGATGTGATTTAGATTTTTTTTTGGTTGCTCACTTTGCAAATTGATAAAAAATAAAGAAACAACCATTTTTTATATTTTTGAAAGCATTATTAGTTTACAGCATTTTTTTCCACACCTGCCTAAGACTTTTGCACAGTACTCTCTCTCTCTGTGTGTGTGTGTGTGTGTGTGTGTGTGTGTGTGTGTGTGTATGTATATATACAGTGTTGCCACAGTTACTTTGAAAAAGTAACTTAGTTACTTTACAGATTACTTGATTTTAAAAGTAACGAAGTTAGATTACAAGTTACTTTATTAGTTCCATTCAGCAACTGCCGACAACACCCCCACAGCCTCAACATAAAAATGACAACCGGTTTACTGTGTGGCAGCTCGGCATTGCCAGTAGTAGGATCTGGTTTATTATGGCACGGAAGAGAGCGAGTCAACCGTGTTTAAGGGCAGCATTTCCGCTACAACATACTGCTAGACCAACTTATTCAACTCTGCTGCACTTACTGGTTTTGCACCAAAGTCCAGCTTTTGTTGTTTGGGTGGTGGGGGACCTCCTGCTCTCTACTTCGCACCACCTGATGGGACTTGCTCTTTAACTTTGACTGCAGTGCTGTGACTCCAAATGGTTCTTCAAATTTGACGTGTTTTTGTAGATAGATAGCACTTTGTCGCCACCAGCACAGAGTGTACAACGAGCTTAATATTGTCGTCTTTAGCTGTCAAACTCAAAATAGTGACTGTATTTCCAGCTAGAAAACGCGCGTCTCTCCTCCCTCCACTGTTGTTTACGTTTGTGTCGCTGCATATTACACGTGACCTGTCCTCATGCTGAAAACGTGACCTGTCCTCATGCTGAAAACGTGACATCACTCCCCCGAGACGCAAGAAGAAAGCAAAAATATATATTTTTACTGAGGAAAATGACAAAAATAGTAACGCACAGTGACTTGGATAAGTAACTTTAATCTGATTACTGGTTTGGAAATAGTAAGAAATAAAACTATTAAGTAAGAAGACATCTGTGTTGCACCGGCAATTTTGTTGTTATACCAAATATTTTGAAGTCGCACAGAACAATTTCCAGACTTTCACTCTGTCAGCTCCCAACAGATATAGATTGGGGCTCTAAAGAGAATTTACACTAAAATGTGTCTTGTAAAAAAATGTAATAAAAAAATAAAGAAAAAGGTTTCAGTTACATAACCAAAGTTGTGTTTCAAGATGTAAAGGTTGGTCACAGGTTTTGTTTTTAATGAAAAGTACATTTTTGTCAATTAATGTTTTTGACATCAACCATCAATGTGATTCCTGGCAGTTGCAAGCTAGCAAACTGCATTTTTCTGTATGGCAGGTTTGTCATCTTCTGTATTCATTAAATGTATCCAAATTGCTTATTTGGAGAAACGACACTATGAAACAGTTTATACTGAAAGTATAAGGAGATGGTAGGGAAGGATGGGAGATTATGTTAAACTGTGGCTGCTGTCACGTATGCTGAACAGAGTTCCTGTTAATTGTCAATCAGTGTTACTGATGTTAATGATGTTACAATGTGGCTTCATGTAACCGATTACTCCTTCAATCTTTTTCCTTCATTCAATTCAATACTCATGTTTGTACCTTTGTAATTTGCCTTGCATTATTAGTGTTAAATATTTTGACATTTTTATGTTTGATATAAGACTGCTTAACACTGTAGACGGTATACTGAGAAGCCTTTGTGAATATAAGTAAGTGTACAATTGTGTAAGATATCACTGTGTTTTAGAACCTCTGACTGCAGTCCAGTGTGTAAGGCAACTGTGCTGATCATACTTCACTCTAAAATGGTTCTTTTGCATTGTTAAAATATTGCATTCTAAGCTTCTTCTGGTGAATCTGTTGTAAACCATATGTATAATGCAGCAGCTGTGTTTCAAGCCTAACTCAAATTGTTGGCAAAAATAAAGAAAAGAAAATGAAGCTAAAGGGAACTGGCATGAGCCCCTTTTCTCAAAAGCTTCCATTTTGGTTTCCTGGAAACCAGAGGAAATTGGATAGCATAATATTTGCTTGAAAAGTATTGGGATCATAATGAAATAATCCATCTTGCATGACCATGATTCAATTTGAATCGTGGAGAGTGCTTCAAAATAGTCCTTCAGGACATCGGACTGCAAACTACATTTCCACTGGCGCCCAGATAACACGAGAGATGGCTCGAGGCTGCGCAGAGTCCCAGAGTGTGCCATCCACCGCTATCAGAAAATTAAACCTCCAACTCTGCGTCTCCTCTTCAAATTCAGACCAGCATCTTGCAGTCGCCATGGAGACCAGCAGCAGCACAGCCACACAGTGAAAGAGCTGACGAGTTTCAATTTAATTACGGAGGTTTCCTTCAACGGGCAGCCACTTATCAATTATCCTTATTGCTCCATCTACAACAACAGAGAAGCATCCATGGAGATTAACCAAGGGCTGGCCACAAGAACCATGGGAAAGGCTCCCTGATGCGATATTCATCATAATTCAGTCGTTTATTCTAATATGCTGATACTGTGCTGCTGCTGTCATAACTCCCAAGATTCTCAACAATCCTGTCTTGTAGAAATGTACTAATTATTTGCAACAGCATTTTTTTTGAATGAAGCTGCCCAGTGGTTTCAAGTAACAAAGTACAAATACTTTAACTTACTTAAGTAGAAATTCTGGGTATGTATACTTTACTGAAGTAATTATTTTACAGCAGATTTTTTACTTCTACTCCTTACATTTTCACGCAATTATTTGTACTTTCTACTCCTTACATTTAAAAATAGCCTTGCTACTCATATTCCAATTCAGCTTGTTTTCATCCCGGCTTGTCATCGTTAAAAAAAAAAAAAAAAACCAAACAAAATAAAAACCAATCCAGATAAATCGCGCCATCCGGATAGAGTGAATTTGATTGTGGTTGGATGAGAAGTATAAACATATACCATTCCGACACCCTATTGGTTTGTACGCGATCCATCGCACCAGCACATGACACAAATCACGTCACACTCCATCAAGGAAATAGCAGACGTATGTAGCTTAGTACTAGTACGAAGATGCCCGTGGCAGAGACTCAAGAGAACTCGAGCGAAATGCCCCAACCAAGCACCAGCGAGGAGGTTGGTAGCCAGGAAGACTAGCCAACCCTTCTACATCCCTGGAAGAATTTTTCGAAATGGTTGGATGCAAAAACAACTCCTGTCGAATGTGCTGCAAGCTCTGCGTACCAAAGTACCACAAGCTAATTGTTTCCAAAACTCGCCGTCTAATTTGGAAAAGCATATTGATATAATTTTTTTCAACTTGCATTACTTTTTCACTTTAAGTAGTTTTGAAACCAGTACTTTTACACTTTTAGTAAAAATGTTGAGTTGATACTTCAACAGAAGTCTTTTTAAACCCTAGTATCTATACTTCTACTTGAGTAATAAACGTGAATACTTTTGACACCTCTGAAGCTGCCAAGTCACAAGATGTCCATACAGATTGCATCAGAAAGGTTTTAACTGATAATGCATTTCATTTGTTTTCCCAACAATTTACACTTATAGTGAATAAGCACGATGAACGTTTTCTATGGTTAAGTTTGTCAAATATTGAAGGAGACCCTTGCAAACCAAGTCCGTATTTTTTGTCGGCATTTGAGATACGTTTAAAAATATATACACTATATACCTCACGTGTTGATCACATTTACACACCGACTCAGAAACTTTCGTCTGTCATTAAAATTTTAGAACAGGTTCGTTTTTCTTTTTTTTTGCAATTTTTGGATTTCACCTAACATTTAAATTGTATTGTAACACTGGACCTTGATTTAATCGTAATACTCTCAAGGCAGACTCATTCCACTAAACAAAATACACAAATCTGTGTCCAAAAGAATCACTCCAAATGTTCTCAATTCTCAAAATAACAATTGGGTATTGAGTGCTTTTACACAAGCTGGGACAAGTAACACAGACATTATTGTTGGAAAGAGGGTAGAGAACAAGGCTAATGTAAAATGGATGAAGAGAGGGTCTTTGAGTCAAAATGCCTCTTAGACATTCATTAGCCACAGGTGATCTTCAGTGAAAATGCTGTGATCAGAACTCGTAAACGAGTGGCCGATAACATGGAGTTTGGATCATGCTCTTTTCACGGTGTAGAGATTCTAAAGAATGGTCGCGAAAGAGAGCATGAGCAAAAAATTTAATTTAAAAATAAAAGAGCATTTAGAGGATTGAGGAGTGGCAAAGGGTGATGTATAATGTATGTCCAATGTATATGTGAAGAATAGGAACACAGTTGAACACAAAGAGATTCAGGCTGGGTCTTCTATTAGCTACTTCCTCATATTACAGCTACATATTTTACAGCCTTCTACATATACATTTACCACTGGATGTAAATAGTAGCAAATACAACACAAGAGCAGCAGGGCAATCTGCACAGAGATACAGTAAAAGTAGGAAGAGTTGCTGGAGTTAGTGGATACACCAAGGTTGGTGAAGGATGACGATAGTGTTATCCTCCTCCTCATTATACCGTTTCTCACAACCATTGACGTGGCCCATAAATCTCAACCTCACTCCCAAGGTTGCTGGCACTTTTTCATCAGAACTCCTCCAGTATCTGAACTATCTGCCCGACTATGAATTTGTAAAACCCCAGGGTTGGGCTTTATATTAGTCGCTAATGTTTAATTCAAACTTTTATTCCATGTAACCTGAACACTAAGCCAGTGTTTCTCAGTCCACAGAGTTGATTGAACACTTGAACACTCCACAGAGCCGTCAGCCACCAAACCAATCAGTACTTGTCAACACCATGGAATTGCAACAAACACAAATCTATCGTCTGGCTGAATATGAGAGCTTTCATAAGTTTCTACCAGAGGGAGAGAAAAGAAGGCTAAAACCACAGTGTATTTTAATTAGAAACTAATTATACTTGGAGTATGAAGGTTACATACACTTACTACAATTACTACTACGCCCCAAATACTGTATATATGTTAATCTATACTGGATGCCTATCCTGTATAGGTTCAGGAAATTGTTGTCAAGGGCTGCTACATACCATATCCAAACTTTAAAATGACTGTATCATCATCCTAGTCCCCTTGTTATGGGCTCAACTGAACGAACTGAACTTGTCATGACTACAGAAAGCCAGTCCACATCCAGCGAAAGCCTCCGCTAGCAGAACGTAAACGCCTGACTGAAGATTGCTTTAATCCACGGAGCTAACCCCTGCGAGGGATTGAAATCAAAAGCCGAATCGGCCTCATCGTTTACAGTAGACTGCACGTGGACATAATGTCGGGGCTTACCCCGCAGCTGACATTTAGCTGCCCATCCATATCGGACCCATACAGGGTGTTACTATGGCCTGTGTGTGGCTGTTGATGCTGATAGAGGTGGCTTTCACAGACTGCACGAGTGGCCCTGTGGATGCTGAGACAAAAGAGAAGCTCGCCAGTGGCCTGCCTGCCAGTCGGCCAACCACGGCCTGTCCACCTCTCTCACCGTCCGAGATGAAACCTCAACACTTTGACTGCCGCTTCCTCTCTCCACACCTGAGGTGGCCTAATCATGGACTGCTGAGTCAGTGGAGTAAGGAAGAGAGATATTATTCATTCAATTTATTCTATTTTATACTATATTATTAGTAGGGCTGGGATGATATGCTTTTGTACCGATTTTATTCTTTCATGATACATGGGTGCCGATTAGAATTTGTATTGGGATTTTCATTTATTGCGATTCTATAGTATTGATTATTGGGTTTTTCTTTTCCTTCTTTAACAAAAACAAAAGCTGAATAATACACTTCTAGAGACATATGAGACATTTCTAAAAATAAAGAATTAACATCAGTCAGTCTGACATTTATTTAATTTGTAAAGAACTATATAACATGGATTTTCAGAATTTTCTGCTTTCCGTCTGTTTTGCTGGAAACGGATATGATGTAGTCGCCGTCGGCAGTACCGTTTAAAACAGAAAATATTTAGGTCAATCATTGGTAAAGAAAAATAATATATATCAATCCTGGGGAAAAGTCACAATACATACGATTTGAATTTTCCCCACCCCTTATTAGTAGCCTATGTAAATTATGTTATTGTCTCACTTTTATATTAAATAATTATAAAGATAATACAAGAAAGAAAATGGCAGTTACTTGTCTTTCGTGGCAACAGTTTCTATTGTGTTCTATTAAATGGACCATGCACCATCATGTCAGCCACTGTTTGCTTTAAATGTTATGCATTCAATATAATCCATGAAGAATCATGAGTAATTTCATCCCAAACATTAATAACATTCAAGCATAATTCAAGTTAATATGATTGTGCATATATGCATAAAGCACTATGGATGCATTATACATCTTAATAAGCGGGCCTATCATGTGCTGATAATGGGTAATATCCATCAATGACATGCCATAGCCTTCATTGATAATTATGACACAATTTTTCCCCCCACAATAAGCAATACAATAGAAATGCTATGTTAACATCTGTATAGTAACCTACCTGTAAAATAGATGATTTATTTACTTTATAGGTAGGCCTACCTAATACATTGGGATAGATAAGGCTCTATCTATTTACATCTTGACAACAAAAATCTCTGTGCTCAGCGTCCCTTGTTTCTCTGACTGTTCAATTCTAATCTCTTTTTAGTAGACTATTGTAACTGTGAATAAAAATATAGATACAATGATTTTTCACCCGAAAAACACTGCTAGAACCTCTCTTTAGCCCTGAGGGGTATTCATTTTAGAAGAGCCCCAAAGACCTTCACTAAGGTTCAGATCTCCTCTCAGCTTAGTTATTTGATGCTATAAAAACGTCATGGTTTTGATTGACAGCTTTGATTGACTCACGGTTCGGTCAAGCAGGTGTATGGGCGGGACTTCTACTGCGCAGACTCTGGCTCCAAAATTACAAGATGGCAGCGCACATATCCAGGATATTTTGGCTTCACTTTTGTCCAGGGGATATGTGCATTCTTGATATACAGTCTATGGTTGTAACTGACAACCATCAGCTACAGGATGGTTTACAAATGAATCAATTTAGCGTGCCTGCAGCTTCACTCAGACATCATGAAAGAAACCCTCACTGAACCCGGTGGACTCAACCATCACGGGCCCTGACTCGCCTCATCTCACAGTTCAAATATTCCTCAGACTGATCAGGACACTCGAGCTAATGAGTCCAAGTAGCTGGCGCAGCCTCAACATTCATATCACAAGTGAAATAATGTGATGCTAAATGAAAAAAGGATTACCAAGAGACGAGATGCATTTAGTCTCAAATGCCATTGTTCATTTGTGCCGCTGCAGATGAGTGAGTGGGAGTCGGGGAATTGTGGAGGGGGGGGGGGAGGAACTGAAGAAGGATAGAGAAGAGACAATAAAAAGGAGGAAATGGCATCTGTATCAGTAACATTTAGATATTCTATTCTTATTAATGGGCACACTGCAGCTCATTTAAACATGTCCCTTCATTAGGTGGTGGTGGCCTTAAAGGATTCCTTCCTAATGCTTTTTCAATATAAGTGATCAGGGACCAAATCTACAGGCCCCATTCAGTGCAAAAGGTACATTCCACAGTTTATCTGAAGTCAATATGAGCCTCAAATTAAGTAGCTGTTCCAAGTGACTTTGGAATGTATTTTTGCCGAGATGGTGGATTTTGTTTTATAAATCTTAATCATGGTTACAAAGTAAAAGATTGTTAACATGGAGATCATGCTCAAATATAAATACAAAGAATGATGAAATCCATTGCTCTTAAATGATTTAAAATGAAGTTTATGAATTCACCTTTGATTTACATTTCACAGAACACTGTCTAATCAAACTCATCCTGATGCGCCAATGCCACAAATCTGTGAATGTCTGAGAAAAGTTTGTACAAATATTGGTATTCTGTAAGTAAGTAACTGTGTAACAAAATCATTGTAATTCAGTAAAGCTGACACACAGGCCCCATCTATTTCTTGTATGACCCTGCCAAGGGCAAGGGAACATGCATTAAGAGATTAGGGGATGGCCTCAGCTCCCTGAATTCATATCAGAATGTGGGGTGGGAACCTTGTGTTCATGATTTAAGATGTCTCATGTAACCGGCACTCACATGCAATTTAGGATCTCACACACACACACACACACACACACACACACACACACACACACACACACACACACACACACACACACACACACACACACACACACACACACACACACACACACACACACACACACACACACACACACACACACACACACACACCAATTTCACATGATGTATCACTATTAGCACAGAGTCTGGCTAGAAGGTGTACATTCTCTGGGTAGGTAGGTCATTGATTTCCTGACTGAAAAAACATTCAGAGTCAGCTCTAACCTGATTGGTGCATCCCTATTAGTTATCATCACCTGCCCATTATGTGTGCAGGTGCACTCTGGGAGAGTGCTTTTTCCATTTCTCTCCAGGAGGGTTTTACCTTCTGCTGCTGTTGTTAATCCTCCTCCAAGTTAGAATTAGTGACACCTCTTTATAGAAGCTTCTTGTATTCACTAAGAAGAGAGTGTCACACTTCATCTCCCCTCCTGCCCAAGCCCCATCTGGAATAAACTGAAAAATGTGACTATTTTAAACTTTTTAAACCAAAAAAGCTTCCCCCAATCATTTTCAAAAAGACATAAAATTGATGTAGCTGTCCTTTAGACACTCCCAGCATATTATATCTCTGTCTCGCTCAGTATTATCAATTATACAACTGACTGCTCTAACCTTTCAAAGTACTATAAAGCCATTTCTAAATTGCTGTAATAATAAAAAAGGAGTATAAAAGAGATCTTAGCTGAATGCAAGTGTGCAGGTTTCAAGTGCTCATTCAGGTATTTTTCTCTGGGTTTTCCAGCAGGCCACTGTAGTCTAGATGGAAACAGGGGTCAACGCGCACCCCCCGGCTTTTTTTTATGCCACCTGATTTTTCAAAATCCTTAATGTGTCTATTTTCAGAATCTGCCAGGTACCAAGCTGAAATAATGTCACAAAGGCTTCATTTTTAACCCTTTGCTGCACCCGACCGGAACCCGAAAAATCAAAAAATTATATAGAAAGTGGCATAACATTTGAAGTAAACAACATAGAGAGACAAATGAACACATATTCCCATACAATTCTGACCCCAGAAATTTAATGGAATGGTTATTTTTAACAATTGACTCTATTTCTGGACAAAAATAGCAAAAAATGGTCAAACATGTGTAGAGGATCAACTATTTTTTCATTTTCTCAAGTGCATAGGGTGATATATTTTCACACCCTGTTATTTATTTATCATTCAAGTGTCATGCAAGGGGGGGCCAAGCAAGAAGCTATCATATCTACACAGTATCTGAGATATGAGACTCTGAAGCAGCCAGTTCACCATACCGCATGATGGATATTTGTGAACAGATGCCATTAACATTAGATGACTTGCCTTTGGATATAATTGGCTATCACCAAAACTGCTATAAAACCTTTAATGGGGAAATAGATTGTTTACAAGACCGTCAAAGGCTTCTAAATCTGGTGAATTATCATCATTGAAAAAGGACTCTTTGCGCCATGCCTCCATCAATTCAATCTGAAGGAGCTCCAAGAAGGTATTCCTTCTGGTTTCCCAATCAGTGCATTTTCTGTGACAAAGCAAAATCCAAGTTCAAGGGCAAAACTGAAGAGCAAGGGAATCAACCTGTAAAGTTATTGAACCTAGGGCACAGGAATTAAAGAAAGAGGCTCTTTATCGAAGGTGCAGGGCAAGGACCTTTTTGAAATGGAAGCATCTATCATGCAGAAGCATCGATCATGCAGAAACAATTTCAACACAGAGTACCAAACCCATGAGCGTGGAAGGGAGAGGGCCAAAAAGGCAGCAGACAACATTGACAGCATGCAGGCCCAGAAGATAGCAACACATAACAAGTCGTATTGTGTGGTAAAGGATTACAATCTTAGGAATGTGATTGAATGCAAAGAGGTTGTCCAGCTAAGATCCATGTGCAACTTGTAAATGAAGACATTGAAAAATCAAGGTTTTCCTAATCCTGAATACCGCAGTGAGAAATTGGAAAGACGGTTACAAGGAGACATCTCTCATGAACTCACATTCTCCAAGGTGCAACACCGTGGGTGTATGGAGTCAAACCTCATATACAGATCTAGCATTACTGTAGATGAAGCAGTTGGATGTGCGTACAAACATGGAACAGTTGACCAACTTCTAGAAGCAGCACTCACCCTCCATCCTCACATTATAAAAGGCATTCAAAGAGTCAAAGGAGCTACCGTGGCCCCCGACAGCACAGGAGCTAGATGCTGTGAAGATGGACGTGCTTCTTCCAGAGCATCTTGTACAATTTCTGAGCTCAGTGGTGACTGGAACATTTGATGGCGAAAGGTGCAAGAAGACACAGAGGCTGGTCTATTCAATTACACAAGATGTGTGTCGAGCAGCAACTAACAGCGAGTGGAAACTCCCAAAGCACATCCTCCTATGCGCTACACTTCAACACCTCTATCGAAGCAAACAGGTGAGTTGTAAGTTAATTTACTGTTTATGAGGTCCTAAATTGTCAATGCTGAAGTCTTTTTGATACAGGTATTTCATTTTGATATTTACTAAAGCAATTTTCATTTCCGTCATTGTAACTCACAACCATCCTTTCATGACTGAGACACTCAGAAACATATGACTTCAGTTTGGACAGCAGTCATATGATGCCTCAATGTTGCAGTACAACACACATCTCCTCTGCAGATGGTTAAGCAGCCAGGGCAAGCAGCAGGTGCCTGGATTTGGTGGTTTTATTTCAAGCACAGGGAAATTGCCTTCTAGGAAATCTACAATTGACTTTTACACCCCCATCAACCAGCCCATTACAGACAATGCAGTACTCAAAAGGTCCAAGGCAGCAACGGAGGAGGTTGGAAAGCCATACACTATCAACACATTTGTATGCATGTACTGCAACATTGAGGCATCATATGACTCTTGGTTCTCAGCAGGATGAGTAAAGTTGGCACTGTTGGAGAATTTGCGGCCAGCTCTTTTGAATGCCAGCTGTGGGAGCGTTTTGGGAGGCGTGACCTAAAGGCTTCTCATCTTGGATGACCTGTCAGAGAGGAAGGGTCCTCTTCTTGGTGCTCACATGGCTCTCCTTCACCTCTTGAATCATGATTCCCCCGGTGTTGTTTACAACATTTTAGCCATGAATGTTGGTTGTGATTCTGTTCAGGTTGTCCCACTTACTGTGGAAAACAGTGTTTCCCTCGCCGGTGATGATTTGAGGGGTCAGGTGGGTTGAAATGTCATCTGAAGCCTTGGCCATTGCTGTCGCAAGTTCCAAACTGAAGTCATATGTTTCTGAGTGTCTCAGTCATGAAAGGATGGTTATGAGTTACAATGACGGAAATGAATTGCTTTAGTAAATATCAAAATGAAATACCTGTATCAAAAAGACTTCAGCATTGACAATTTAGGACCTCATAAACAGTAAATTAACTTACAACTCACCTGTTTGCTTCGATAGAGGTGTTGAAGTGTAGCGCATAGGAGGATGTGCTTTGGGAGTTTCAACTCGCTGTTAGTTGCTGCTCGACACACATCTTGTGTAATCGAATAGACCAGCCTCTGTGTCTTCTTGCACCTTTCGCCATCAAATGTTCCAGTCACCAGTGAGCTCAGAAATTGTACAAGATGCTCTGGAAGAAGCAAGTCCTCTAATGTTAATGGCATCTGTTCACAAATATCCATCATGCGGTATGGTGAACTGGCTGCTTCACAGAGTCTCATATCTCAGATACTGTGTAGATATGATAGCTTCTTGCTTGGCCCCCCCTTGCATGCGTTGAGCGTGGTAAAATTACCATACTCATGTAAAATACATGTTAGGGAACAAATCCTCTTTGGAGGCCCTTCAGCTGTGTTATAATGTTTAATTTTCCCCATGGTAAGTATATGTGAAGTATTGAGCCTGAAAATAAAACAAAAACGTTAGCTAGCTACCAATTAAGCTACCAACACTGCTAGTCAAGAATACAGATTTGATTTCCGAAAGCCTGTGATTATAGTAAAACTGAACAATTATTGAAAAATTAGGACTACAAAAGGTATATGTGTATATATACACATATCTTAATTATAGTTTTAAATACTTACTGAACTTTTTCCAAAAGGGAGAGCAGTGGGAGATGGCGACCTGCAGGTACCAATCGACAGCCACCAACTGCCAAATGCAAAGCCCCAACTTTCCAAAACTGGAAGTTGATGCTAAGTCAACTTTTTGGACCTTTTATGGAATTTTTTCTGTATTTCTTTTTTTTTTTTAAGTTAATTTGCTTTGTTTACTTCAAAAGTAAAGCTATTTTCAATTTTTTTCAGGTTCGGGATAGGTGCAGTATAAGGTTAAAATAAACCCTATTTCAGGCTGCTATTAGTATAATAAAAACATTGTCAAATTAGCTTTTTTGCTGTTTTTGGCCATAGATGGTAAAGATGTTGTAAAATATAACAAATAATTTCCCTGGGACAGAATTGTATAGAAAAATGTGTCTATTTGTCTCTGTAAGCTGTTTACATCAAAAGTTATGCCACTTTATATCATATTTAGATTTTTCGGGTTTGGTGCAAAGGGTTATAAATAAAGCATTTTGGACATTATTTCAGCTTGGTAGCCAATTTAATCTTAAAATAGACACTTGAATGATAAATAAATAACAGGGTGTGAAAATATATGACCCTATGCACTTGAGAAAACGAAAAAAATAGTTGATCCTCTACACATGTTTGACCATTTTTTGCTATTTTTGTCCAAAAATAGGGTCAATATGTTGTCAAATGTTAAAGATAACCATTCCATTAAATTCCTGGGGTCAGAATTGTATGGGAATATATGTTCATTTGTCTCTGTATGTTGTTTACTTCAAATGTTATGCCACTTTCTATATCATTTTTTGATTTTTCGGGTTCCGGTCGGGTGCAGCAAAGGGTTAAAAATGAAGCCTTTGGGACATTATTTCTGCTTGGTACCTGGCAGATTCTGAAAATAGACACATTAAGGATTTAAAAAAAATCAGGTGGCATAAAAAAATGCCGGGGGGTGCGCGTTGACCCGTTTCCATCTAAACTACTGCTTGTGATAGTTGGGTCTTGTTAAACGCAGACAGATTCCTAAAGTGCACAAAATACTTACTTGGTGAATAAACCAATTATGTTTAATTATGTTATGCCACTTAGTTTACCCTGAACCCCTAAATCCCAGTGTTGTTGACGAAGCAGACTGTGGGTTATTGTCAAAAGTTTCGGAAAATGGTAGCAACACCCTCAAGTTAAGAACATTTTGTCACAGAAATATATTTTTTTTTTCCTATACAACTAATGCTTAGAACCAACTACAAAGACTGGACAAAGCACACATAAAACGTGTTTCCACCAATTTGCACAGATTCATTAGTGTTTGAAGGAGCAAAGAGCTTACAACAGAGTCAAGTTAACACCAGACACCACACTGAACCACAGGCCATTGACCATTACAGTTCTGGCAGAAGACGACCCTGCAAATCCAGCAAGAACGCCAATTTCTGCTTGTTCTTGTACCAAAATAAACATGGACGGCAGCCAGCAGATTGCATTGTTTGTATGCAGTGAAATTAGTGTTCAAAAGACCAAAAAAAGCAGGAAAACAGCTCAAAGTTTTGCGAGATCCTGGATAGAGAGGCCTGTAGGGCTATATAGCCTACGGAGGGAACTTTAAGGTTAGGTTCTCCCTTCAAAACGCAAAAATAGAAATCAGGAAAAGCATTGCAAAATCATACAAAATCCAAAAGGTTCTAACTCACCGGAAGTAGTACTGGGAATTGGTAATCCGGCCTTGGCTTGATTTTTGGTCCTTGGCTCAATAGTTATGGTCCCCAAATCCCAATTAATTCCTCATTCACTTCAAGTAGACGAGTTACAACCATTAAAAAGAGGCCATTTCTTGCCCCCCTGTCCATTGAAGGCTGCCCGGCTCCTACATTACTCCTCCATTTACCTCCACAAACATTTCCCCCAACCTCACCCCAAACAATTCTCCCTCCTGTTCCACAGGCCACGCCCCCTTACACCTGTGACCCATTAGGAAACAGATCTTCTTCTTTGAGATCAATTGGCGGCTGGCCAACAACAATTTGTTGCAGTACTGCCACCAACTGGTAAGGAGTGTGGATCAGGATAGCTAATATGTACAATACTTCAGTGGTGGAAGAAGTATTCAGATCCTTTACTAAAGTAAAAGTACTAATACCACACTGTAAAAAAATACTCTGTTACAAGTAAAAGTCCTGCATTGAAAATGTTACTTAAGTAAAAGTATGTAAGTATCATCAGGAAAATGTAATTAGTAGTAAGTAAGTATTAAAAGTAAAAGTACTCAATGCAGAAAAATCCTCACATTTTAGAAACTGGAAATGATCCAAACAGTTGTGTCACTCAACTAAATGTTTAATGGTCTTATCATTTTAGCTGTAAATGTATATTATTATATTGCTGGGTAGCAACAGGAAACTGACAACTGCAACGGTCTTAAACTAGCAAAGACACTGACGTCAGGCAATGTGCCGCGCTGTATTAGGTGAAAGATAGGGCCCATTGTCTCTAGAAGTCTATTATTCGCCTTAGTTTTTTGTTAAAGAAGGAAAAGAAAATCGCAATACTTGTAAGAATCACAATACTTTTAGAATCGCAATATATGAAAATAGCAATACAAATCCAATCAACGGCCATGTAGAATCGAATCAGGACAAAAGCTAATCATCCCAGCCGTAGTAAACGTCATCTCTATGCGTTCATACCTCTCTCCGCAGGCAGCGATGGAAGCATGTGGCGATGTACTACTGCAGCTGCCGAGGCATATCAGAGTGGGATACGTCATGCCGGGTGATACTTTCCTCACCATCTGGCCAGAGGAAACTCTGGGATGTGGATGTCATCCTTTAGCCTGACGAAAAACTAAACCAGGATGCAGCTCGTTTTTCATTTTCTTGGGTACATGCAAACAGCTCCTGTATGTGTGTGTTTTGTGTTGTATAGAACTGAAAAGACGTAATTATAATGTTGCGTTAGCGTTCAGTTTATATATATATACAGGCCAAAAGTTTGGACACACCTTCTCATTCAATGTGTTTCTTTATTTTCATGACTATTTACATTTTAGATTCTCACTGAAGGCATCAAAACTATGAATGAACACATATGGAATTATGTACTTAACAAAAAAGTGTGAAATAACTGAAAACATGTCTTATATTTTAGATTCTTCAAAGTAGCCACCCTTTGCTTTTTTTGATAACTCTGCAAACCCTCAATGAGCTTCATGAGGTAGTCACCTGAAATGGTTTTCACTTCACAGGTGTGCTTTGTCAGGATTAATTAGTGGAATGTTTTCCCTTATTAATAAAAAAGCAAAGGGTGGCTACTTTGAAGAATCTAAAAATATAAGACATGTTTTCAGTTATTTCACACTTTTTTGTTCAGTACATAATTCCATATGTGTTCATTCATAGTTTTGATGCCTTCAGTGAGAATCAACAATGTAAATAGTCATGAAAATAAAAAGGAAACGCATTTGAATGAGAAGGTGTGTCCAAACTTTTGGCCTGTGTGTGTATATATATATATATATATATATATATATATATATATATATATATATATATATATATATATGTGTGTGTGTGTGTGTATTCCTGTCTCCCCTAGCAAAGGATTTCCTTTTGTCATTAATTAACCTTTTAATTTCAGCATTCATCCATGGTTTACAATTTGCATATACTGTACCTTAACCCTCTTTTCCTGTACAAACATATCATTGCAAAAATGTATATACCCACAGACAGATTCAGTAAATTAATTTATATCAAACGAACAAATGTTGAGGCGAACAGCGCGGTTCCAGAAGTAAAAATGCCATTGATTTTCTCCATAAGGATTTAGATTATCAGCCATAATGTCAAATCAATCCGAGGTAGACTGACCACAAGCTACGTAGTTGTGAAACGAAGGTTTCTGCTCCTGTAGAAGCTAGAGGTCCATATGAAATCAACCTTGTTTTAAGACAAACATGTTTTATCCGCGATCTTATGGAGAAAAACTACACATTGGTCCAACTCGTTGTTACCATAGAAACGTTTACCGTATCAGCAAAACGAACGCCTAGAGCAAGCTTCTACCATTGAATTCTATGATAGTTTCTGTACTCTGTCTTGTACCTTTGCCTTTTTTGCCTTTTTCAAAATGTTTTTTTTTGCGGTGAATTAAATGTTTTATGGTCACCATTTATCTCATAGCTGGTTGGCTTGGTTCCAGACTTAAAACTCTTTATATGCCGTTAATGCTTAGTATTGTGGGTACTGTAGTTTTTCTCCACAAGATTGAGGCTAAAACATGTTTGTCTTAAAACAAGGTTGATTTCCTACAGACTTCTAGCTTCTACAGAAGCAGAAACCTTCGTTTCACAACCACATAGCTCGTGGTCAGTCTACCCGTTTTCAGAGTGGGTTTTGCTATTTTGAGTTTAGTTTGAGTTTTTCAGAACGTTTTAGTTTTTTTATATTCAGTTTTACCGTCTTTTTAGTTTGTTTTTGTTAGGGCCAGGTATAATGTCTCAGAAGACTGTCTACTTGCGTTTCCCGTTTGATACTTGCGTTTCAGAGCGTTAAAATAGGGCCCTCAGCGTCACTCCCCTCTGCAGGAGGCTGAGGTCCATCAGCACCAAAACGTCACGCCACAAGAACAGTTTTTTCCCATCCGCCACTAGCCTTATCAACAAGGCCCGGAACCCACCCTGACACTCTCCACACTCCACCTCCACCTCTGGCTCTACATGCCACTGTACTTACTCTGCTGTGCTGCTTTTTAATTTTTTATGAAGAGATTGTGTGACACGCACCTACAGCACCAAAACAAATTCCTTGTATGTGTAAAAAAAGTACTTGGCAATAAAGATTTTCTGATTCTGAATCTGATTCTCATAGGGGCCACAAACACCAGGCAGGACACCTCACACCCCGAACACCCCCTGTTCACCACCCTCCCCTAAGGCAGACTGAGAACCCCCAGCACACGCACAAATACACTGCGGAACAGCTTCTTCCCCAGAGCTGTGAACATATTACAGAAATCATACACACATCCACACATACAAACATAAAAACATACACACATCCCTTGCCCCCTCAGTGCAATCAGACTGTGCAATAACTGCTGTGTTTACCTTTTTCCTAGCTATTTATTGAGAACATAGAATGAATGTGCATGAGCGAGATGAATGTGTATGTGCGAGATGTGGTTGGGTGGAATGTGCTGGTGTATGTGTGTGTGTGTGTGTGTGTGTGTGTGTGTGTGTGTGTATATATACATATATATATATATATATATATATATATATATATATATTCCTGTTTTTACTCTATGCTGCTATTTGGAGAGAATGGCTCCAACAGAATTCCGTTGTACTGCATACAATGACAATAAAGATCTATCTATCTATAATAACCATGTTCCTTGTTAATTCCCTCAGTTCTTAAGAGCAGGCTATAAAAGCAGAGTATGATCGAAGATCCCATAAAGATTATTTACAGCAGCCCTGATTATTGCTAACAGCCTATTTAAAATAATAATATAATAGTCACTGATGAAAAGATGTGCCGCTATTAGCAATAAATGCGAAGGCTGTCATGTCAGCAAAGACAGGTGAGCAATGAGTTATACATTATTGTGACAGGTATGACAGAGCATCTCGTTGCAGCTGCTAATGTGCACAGCAAAACCACATGTCAGTCAATATGTATGGATGTATATTAGTCTACACATATTGTGCCATAACATACTGTATTAAAATCGGTACATATTGATTTACGTCACCCTGGTAATTTATCACTGTCATACATATTCATCCATTAACAGGTCTGAAATTGACAGCATTATTCCAGTGTTGCCTGGCAGGTTAAAGATGGTTGAAGCACCATGGGAAATAAATATATTGGAACAGCGTGTAAAAAAAAGTCAGTCATATTAAATTTACTTTAGATTTATTGCAGGACAGTAACATAAAAATCAATAAACATCAGTGGAGGAATGTAACTAAGTACATTTACTCAAGTACTTAAGTACAAATGTTGAGGTACTTGTACTTTACTTGAGTCTTTTCTTTTCATGCTACTTTCTACTTCTACTCTGCTACATTTCAGAGAGAAATATTGTACTTTTAATTCCATTTTCTCCACAATTTTAAATTCATCTGACAGCTTTAGTTACTAGTTACTTTACAAATTAAAGTTTTTGCACACTTTGTTGTCGTTTATAAAATACGGTTTCATTACAAATTAAACTACCCAACAAAATAACGGCCTACAAGTCCAGCTGAAACAATTATTAAACACAACTGTTTGGATTGTTTCCAGTTTCTAATGTGAGGATTTTTCTACATTGAGTACTTTTAATACTTTAAGTATATTTTCCTGACGATACTCACATACTTTTACTTAAGTAACATTTTTAATGCAGGACTTTTACTTGTAACAGGTTGTTTTTACACTGTTGTATTAGTACTTTTACTTAAGTAGAGGATCTGAATACTTCTTCCACCACTAATAAAAATAACATAATGCTATATCCTCTCAAAATAGCAGCGATAGAAAATGGTTTTAAACGGCTTTTGCAGCTGCTGTTTTTAAGACTCGTTTTACACTTTACAGCTGCATAGAAGAACCTAGAGCTCACCTGGGTGGGTTTAGCAGAATTTTAGCAATATTCAACTTTAATTCTATTTACCCAAAGGCAAATGTATAGCCAGGCCAAACTGAAAACTTGAACATACTAGAGAACACAGAAGGCTTGAACATAATATACATAGAACACTACATACTTCCAACATTTTCCAAGACCTGGCACTTTAGCTAACTGGTAATCGTTAAGGTCCCGTATTATAAAAAGTGAGATTTCCATGTCTTTTTTTCATCATAAAGCAGGTTGAGGTGCTATGTAAATAGAAAGCATCAAAACCGTCGATCCCCAGAGAAATGCACACAGCCCGTATTCAGAAACTGTGCCTTTAAACGAGCCGTCAGGACTTCCGGTTGTGATGTCACACATCTATACTATATATAGGTGGAAAGTGTCTTGTGGTGCAGACTTGGACCCAAAAGTGCAGAGAGCAGACGAAGAGGCAGCAGGAAGATTTTGAAGATTTATGAAAGAAAAACAGCTTACAACAGGCAGGAAATCTTGCAGGTAACAGGAAGACAAAACACAAAATCCAGCACAACGGGAGCACCAGCGAAACCAAGGAACCGACTTTGCGGAGAGTGACGGCGATTTGACAACTAGACAAAGGGAGATAACAGACTAAATACTAGGGGTGGTACGGTTCGGAACGTGTGTGCGTAGCGCGGTTCGTCAATACACTTCTAATGTGCACAATTGTGTTTTTTTATTAAAGCATGTAAACAAGTTCTAGGAAAAACCCACAATACATATAAAATAAAAAAGTATGAAGCTGATAATAAGCATATCACGGGACTAGAGTGACAATGTTAAAGTAGGCACATGCAAGTTTCCCAACTTTTTGGAATTAAAATACTAAGTCACTCAAGTACCTCTTGAAGTTGTACTCAACCCAAACATATTAAAGTATAAGTCACTCATCCCCTGTGGGCTTAAATAGTGTCCGTTACAATGAATCCCATTAGTCTTAACAGCCAACAAAAAGTTTTGAAGATGTCCACAGGGAATTTCAAAACCAATCGCAGAGCAACCCCTACTCTTTCACTGTTCACCTGCATTATTAAAATGATATTTTGAGCCAGATGGAGGGACGGATTCCTGTGTTCTGAGGTCATTAAGTGTCCATTAAAGGGAGCTTAAAGGTCCCATGGCATGAAAATTTAACTTTATGAGGTTTTTTAACATTAATATGAGTTCCCCCAGCCTGCCTATTGTCTCCCAGTGGCTAGAAATGGTGATAGGTGTAAACCGAGCCCTGGGTATCCTGCTCTGCCTTTGAGAAAATGAAAACTCAGATGAGCCGTTTTGGAATCTGCTTGTTATGAGGTCATAAGGAGCAAGGTTACCTCCCCTTTCTCTGCTTTGCCCGCCCAGAGAATTTGGCCAACCCATGAGAGAGAGACATCATGGCTTTCAAACGAGAAAAGTGGCAGTTGGTCAAGGCCACACCCCCACCCTTCCACCTTGCCCCTCCCTCTCCCTCCTCAATAGCTACAGACACAGAAATGGCACATCCTAAGGAAAGCTCATTGTGGGACTGGCTCTAGTGGCTGTAGTTCTGCACCAAAGCTGAATTTTGGGAAAGAGACTTCAGATACAGTATTAGGGGACCACTAAGGTCTATATAAAAGAGACTTCAGATACAGTATTAGGGGACCACTAAGGCCTATATAAAAGAGACTTCAGATACAGTATTAGGGGACCACTAAGGTCTATATAAAAGAGACTTCAGATACAGTATTAGGGGACCACTAAGGTCTATATAAAAGAGACTTCAGATACAGTATTAGGGGACCACTAAGGTCTATATAAAAGCATCCAAAGAGCACCATGTCATGGGACCTTTAATGCACTTCAACAATGGCTTCACCACCATGCTTGCCTTAGTGGGAAGAGTAGCAACACCATAGCAATGAGCTGTCAACAACAAAGAATAAGCCAAGATGAAAGAATGAAAGAAAAAAAAACTCTGTTAAAGCGTGTTATAAAAGTGTTGGCATGCACAGGATTTGTTTGTTCTCTACAAAATGTAAATCATTTGTGAACCCAAAGGTGCTGGAACATAGTGATCCTTTAAGACTGGGACATTACTTTTGCATCTCTTTTAAAAAGGAGCCAGGATGAGAAGCTGAACTCTGTGCATATGTGAAGCTGATAATCACAGCAAATTAATTCACTGACTCTTTTCTGTTGTGTTCTTCCTGGTCTATGTTCATTTAACACCTGTGACTTAATAGATGCTAGTTTACTTCAAGGCTGTCTTCTTGAAATCTTTTCATTTGCTGAAATCAATTCAGCCTCATTTTCTGCTACCCTGATTATTCTGTTATATTCCCAAAAAAATACAACCTAATGGATCCCTTCAAAGAGACTCACAAATCACAAAAGGCCCGGTTCATTAAATGGATATAGTCCAATTTGCATTATTATGTTTCTCTTTGCAATCGCTCCTTTTTTTCCAGCTCCTTTTCCCCATCAGCAATCTTTAATGCTGTGATGCGACATCAAGTGGATTTCACTTCTCACTGGATCCATTCATCCGGGCGAAAACGAAAAAAAGATATTACATATTGCAGCCACAGAACATCTAAATAATTGGGTCATTCAAATTCCTTACATCTTTGTCAGGAAAACAGCCATGCTATCCATTATTTAACAGTCAGAAGAGTATAAATGGATCAAAATACAAAAAAATATGTATATTCCTCCAAAGCTAGAAACAAAAGAACAAAGTCTCTTATCAGTCGTTATATAAACACAGTAGTGCTCAAAATAAGTTGTTTTTTTAAGAATCTTAAAGAAATATTATAAAATGTATGGGAAAAGGTTTCTTTTTGTTTGTTATCTTACCCTAGCAGAAAGAGAGAGCAGTGAGAAACAGCTTTGTCTCTCTCCAAAGGTTCAAATAAAACATAAATCTCTCCTTTGTGTTGCTTGACGAAGTTTTCTTTTCAAGTTATGGAATGGGCTTGTTGTTGCCAGTTGTGGCCTATAGGTAAAAAAAAAAATCAGCTGTGTAATGTGTTTGTATAATCACGTATAAGAGACTCTATTCTCTTGTTTCTAGCTTTGGAGTTCCCACCAATCGTCCCAAGCACCAGTGGGTGTGCCAGTGCCTTAAACTTGCATTCTATCTCATTTCCAGCAAGAGGTGACTCCACTGGTTGTAAAAAAGAAAGAAGTCTGTTTCTACACAAGTCTATGAGAAAATAGTCTATATTTAGTCTATACAACGTTTCATTAACGCGATAGTTCCAGTGCCGCTGGAGGTTCCGCCGGATGTCCCTCACCTTCCACTATCTTTGTGTTGGCGTTCTAAACTCTGGTCGATTTATCGAGGACTGTAGTTTTCAAATCTGAGTTTTCTGTTGCACGACTAAAACAAGTTTTGAATGTGCAAATGTTCCACCAAAATAAGTTCCTTCCCGAGATTATTTTTGCAGCGGCATCATTGCTGCGTCCGGAGCGCCGCCCAAGATGATTGTGATTGGTTTAAAGAAATGCCAACAACCCAGAGTGTTTTTTCCTCCTATCCCTGAATGTATCTGTACTGTAGCCAGACCTTACTCCACATTGCTTGTATTGCCAGTAAGGTCTGGCAATGCAAGGCTAAATTTGATGCTTTCTTAGCTTAGCATAAAGACTGGAAAAAGAGAGAAAACGGCTCACCTAGCTTTGTCCAAAGTTTAATAAAAGTGTCTACCAACACCTCTAAAGCTCAGTAATAAAGATTTTCTTAAACATTAAATCAACCCATTTCTTTAATGAATACAAAAACCGAAGCTTGTTACAACTTATGATTTTTTAACACATTGTTTTTTAATATTAGGCTACATTACATATTTCTCAACATGTCAAACTCTTCCTTTAAAGTGCTCATATTATGCTTTTCCCATTTCCTTTATTGTGTTATATATATTTTTTGTGCATGTGATAAGTTTACAAAGTGAAAAAGCCCAAAGTCCCCCCCAAAGGGACTTACCATATCCAACAGAAAACACTGTTCACAAACTGCTCCAAACAGCTCTGTTGTAGTCCAGCGTTTACTTCAGAGACAAACGTGGTCACTTTGGAACACACGTTATAATGCTCGCCTAGCTGCTAGCATGGCACGTCCTCATACTCTGCTTCTGACTGGCTAGTAGTCCTTACCTAGCTACTGCTCATGTGCGACTACCAACAAAGATGAGACAGAAGTGAGATGCCTCTCTCTGTAGCTAAAACAGAGAGCTCAACACACAGGGTGAAAAGAGGAGCTGCAGTAATGTGCAGCACAACAAAAATATGGTGTTCTCTAAAAATTAAACCACATAAACCTATTCTGGTACAACCTTTAAATACAATTATGAACCTGAAAATGAACATAATATGAGTACTTTAATTTATATGGTAATGAAGACATATTTAAGTATATAATAAATGAATCCCCCTGTCACTGTTCCAATGAATCTGCGCTACCATGCGTTATCAGTGGGACAGCTCAAGGTTTTGCCGGTTGACACAATTGTCAAGAGACCCACGATTGAAATGCTTATGACTTATTCATGACCAAAACTCAACACAGAGCAGTCCTAAGGCATTGAACTGAAATATATTTTTTGTCCTCTTATATTAACCACACCTGTTAGGCTTATCAATGACTTATTACCATGACAGGAAATGTATTGCTTTCAAGGATGAAATCAAATTGACCTCTTGGTCAATGCGCATTGACCTCAGGCTTGGACACAGCAGGGGATGTGTAGGTGCAGCGGGGCAAGCAGGCATTTCATTGGTTCTTTCCAAGCGGACGGCGAGACAGTTATTGGTGGGCGTTTGGTGGAAAATTGTTGACAACCCTGCCCCCTGAGAAAGAGTGCTGAGGAGTGCACAGCGCTCCCACTAATGTCACGCTGCTTCATAACAGTCTGTCTCTGTCTGGATTCTTCAGACGATGAGGAAGTCCCCCTGAAGATAAATGCTACACTAATGACTCATTGAAGGAGTTATTTGCTTCTGAGGATTGCATTTGTAACGGAGAGATTATCTTCCTGGCATCTGTTTTCTTCTATTGTATTTATATAGGAGCAAAAAAAGGAGATGGTAATGAAAAGACCTAAATTATATTGGGCAGGGCAACCTGACATATGAACACAGCTTTAAAGCTCACTTCAGACTTAGTAATGTGACTGTTTTTGGTCTACTTTTTCTTCCTTACCTCTTGCTAGGAGGTAACAGTGCTGAACACTGAGACAAAATGCTGCCCACTAGTGATGTGCGATACCACTTAATTCCTATTCGATCCGATACCAAGTAATATCCCAGGCTGGTATTGCCGATACCGATACCAATACCGATACTTTTTACGTATTTTATTTGTAGTGTGATGTGACAAACTAGTTTAAAGTAAAGTAAAAAAGTAGGCTGCAGGCTTACCAATTCCAAATTATAGCTGCATAATGACAAGACAATAAACTACTCTCATATTATTAAATTATAAAGAAAATCTCAGAACAAACTGCTTTCTGTTAGCTTGTTGTAAGAATGCTGGGACTCCGGGGAACTCTTGAACATTAAAAAACTAAAGCCTTAAGAGCGTGAATAACTTTCCCACAGTCAGTGAGCCTATCACGCCATCTCCCTGTACCTGGAGAACTTCTGCCACTGCTGCCAAATGACTCACTGATTGAAGTCTGTCTCGCCCTAGCACCTTGCGTCTTCTCGCCCTGGACCTCCTCCTCAGACTGACGCTATATCATATCATCATATTCACTCTTATGACTCAGATGTTTAGCGAGGTTTGTAGTGTTACCACGGTATTTCACTGTCTTTCCACACACTCCTCCGGAAGGAGAAGTAGTTCCTTCCCCTAACCGGATATAATTAGACTTTTCTGGTGACAACAAGTTACTTATGATAACATAAACACTCACTCCAAATTACTGAGTTTAAATATCAATCTTTTTATAAGAGAATCAATACTAGAGCAAGAGACGTTGGGATCGTAAATATCGATACTTTAGTATCGATCCGCACATCACTACTGCCCACCAGTTAGCTGGATTGTCTTTGAGTGTTTGAGTTCATGTGGATTTCCTCCGAGCACTCCGGTTTTCTGCAACAGTCCAAAGAATTGCAGGCTTAAGGGGCACTCCACCAATTAAGACACTGCTATAAAGCCGGGGGACTCGTTAGAGACGGACAAGGAGAAAGAATGATCAAAATGAAAGTAGCAGAGGCTGAGATATCCTGATTTGTAGGCCCTGTTATGAGTCAAGCTCTAAATATGATGCATCCTACATTGCCCATAATGCTTGGTAACATATTTCACCTTCTGTGTCTGGTAAATGCTTTTCAACACTCCACAACCGTTAATAATGCACAATCCAAGATAACCCTGATGACATCATCATGGTTATTTTCTCAGGAGTTGCAGGTTAGAAGCCAAACGCAGAAGAAGAGACAAAGAAGTAACAGGGAGAGTTTCAATGATTACATTATGAAAAAAATAAACTCACAGTACAAGTAAGGAGCCAGTATATGAAGAATAATTAAAAAAAACAGGAAAGGGAAAAGAAACAGGAACACATTCGGAAACCGAGCACTAGAGAAGAGGCAGAACTTCTTGACACCAAATGCGACAAACTGACACCACAGTTAGCAAGGGTTGTAGTAACGAGAGACAGCTGACGTGAGGGCTGATAAACAGGAGAAACACATCAGGGCGGGGCAGACAATCACTACCCGATGTGAGTCGAGTGCAGATTTGAGTTGCGCATGCTCAGATTTAAACGGTATACGGCATAACACCAAGGGATTCGGATCTGGCAAATGTTTTAGCTGTCTATGATTGTTTGATTGCTAACGTTAGGTTAGCCCAAAACACCATTCAAGTGACAGCCTTTGTTGTGTTTGATTGCCATCTTGTAGCCAGCAGTGAATTGATTATTTGATTGCTAACGTCAGCTTAAAACGCCATTCAAGTGACACCCTTTATGTGTTTGATTGGTAACTTGTAGCCTGCGGTGAAAGAACTTAGTTATGTAGGTCCATTTTTTATTGTATTGACATTACAGAAATCTCTTGTAAGCAGGTTGCTGTAGGCTACTTCAGCCTCAAATCTAGAACTGACATCAGATTTACCTATCATATATTCAATAATATAGTGAGAGTAGAGGGAGAGTAGAGGGAGGCAGGCCAGTACAGCCCGATCCAGTTGGGGAGAGTTCTAGCCCGACCAGGCATCTACCTTTAACCTGCCTCTCTTAGTTATTCTGTTATTATTTTATACTGCCGGGGAAGCTCCTTCCTTCTTATGACACAATGAGCTGCTCTCTCTTCTCTTTTTTTCCTTTTATGTGCATCCTGTCCCAGAAAAACTTGTTACTAACCTAGCTCTGGGGAGTTAACTCGCCGGAGTCCTTATGTTTCTATGTTTCTCGTCCACTGCGTCACCAACGCCCTGCTGTGCCCGGCTATGACATGAACTACCACAACTACCATTGTAGTCACTGTTGCATTATCTCTATTGTGACTATTACACCACTGTTCATTATAACCCCAACCGGCACCGTCAGACACCACCTACCAAGAGTCTGGGTCTGCCGAGGTTTCTTCCTAAGAGGGAGTTTTTCTTCGCCACTGCCGCAATAGCCACTGCTAATGCTTGCTCTTGGGGGAATTATTGGAATTGTTGGGGCTTTGTAAATTATAGAATGTGGTCTAAACCTACTCTATCTGTAAAGTGTCTCGAGAGAACTATTGTTATGATTTGATACTAAATAATCTAAACTAAATAAAATTGAATTGAATTGCGTCGAAAGGAGCCAGTTGAGGTGGTTCGGGGATCTGGTAAGGATGCCCCCTGGGCGCCTCCCTAGGGAGGTGTTCCAGGCACGTCCAGCTAGGAGGAGGCCTCGGGGAAGACCCAGGACTAGGTGGAGGGATTATATCTCCAACCTGGCCTGGGAACGCCTCAGGATCCCCCAGTCGGAGCTGGTTAATGTTGCTCGGGAAAGGGAAGTTTGGGGTCCCCTGCTGGAGCTGCTCCCCCCGCGACCCGACACCGGATAAGCGGACGAAGATGGATGGATGGATGAATTGAATCATGCTATGAAAATGTGATGCCTCGTGCTAAATAATAAATTACTGCTGTGTAATGCACCTATCTGATGACTTTCTGGCTAACAGTAAAACAGATCTGCGTCTCTCGCAGTGTCGCATGTGCAACTCACATCTGCACTTGATTAAAATGGGGTAGTGACAGCGGAACAAAAATACACAAGGCAGGAAGTCATACAACACATGACATATGACTCTACAAAATAAAACAAGAAACTGGAACTGTGCTGAACTGTGCTGAACTGGAACGTTTTGATGTAATGTTATATCTGAAGATGTAACCTTACATTGAAATGTTAGTCACTGTTATGCACTGTACTCTACTGGACTATATTTTTTTCTCCTACTTCCACTTTTACTTGAATACATATTTTCGATGAGTTGAATACTTTTACTCCGATACATTTTTTATGTGCTGCATCGTTACTCGTTACTGTTGTGAATTCCTCACGCTACGGAGACTGTGTAGGTTACAGTGTGTGTAGTTAACGGCTACGTTAGTTACGTACGTTATTAAGTTATTTTCATTATGGTCGCCTGTTCAGAAGTCAGAGACGATGTAAGTTTGTACTCTTTCTATTTAGCTAGTGTTAAAGGGAATTTTTTTTAGAAATTGGTCGAGAAAAGACAGAAAATGTGTTTTTTGGCTCATGTGAATGTAAGACACCAAATCCCAGAATGCACTTGCTTCACTGCTTTAGAGTATACGCACAACCAGCACATGCGGGTACTTCGCTAAAACTCAAGGCCGCACCCCCTTTTGGGGGATAGAAAACAGACCCATAGAAGTCAATGCAATTTGACGTGTGTTTGGATCGTAATTTTGACAAATGTTTGTGAATTCTTTTCTTGTTAAACAGATGGTTTGTTTCATACATGTCTAATGTTTATTGTGTGACCTTGCCTGAACCTGAGCATTCACAATACCTTAATAAACTAAGGTTGATCTCCATCATGTCCCCTCAGTCTTCCCCCGTATCAGTAGATCAATGGCCCAACATGGTGGCCGCATACTGCTAAATGAAGAAATACATATCTGATTAAATCACTATTGTTAGGCTGTGTGTCGTCTGTAATTAATCAACCTGTTATTAATAACCAACTGTTTGATCTATAAGCTGAGATTTAGTCGGAGATGACAGTCTGATGCTGCTAAACTGTTATCAGCCTCCCACTAAAGCTATCCATCAGTAGTGACTGTCACCAGCATCATTTACCACACCGACTGACAATATTCACATTTCTTATGAGCCTCATATATCAATGTGAAAGTCTCGATTAACCCGCTACACAACAGCTGTTTCTCTCCTGATGTGACAGCGCAATTCTTCCCTCTCATAGGGAGCCTCGGTGATGCTGGTCTGGTCTATAGCCTGGAGCCAAAGCCGATTTACATTTCCTCTGTCGTTACGCTGTTGTCTTCTATGGGGAATGCGGAATTGTTTTCCCCTAAAAGTGGGTGTGAATCTGTTCAGAGACATTCTACGATGTTGTGCCGGTTGCGTAAACTCCGAAGCCACGCCTACCGTTTACAGACAGACAACTCAACTCAGGTGTGTTTTATTGTCATTTCAACCATATACACAAAACGTTTCACCGTGGCTCAAGTGCTTACACAACTAAAATATATATAAAACAACATTAGTCTTAATTGAGTCTGTAATAACTTTCAACATATCAGCTTGGTTTGGATCACTATCTAACATTCATCGTAACACACTAAACAAAGTTATAACAATAAGTAGTAAAATAATTGGACAGGTGCAGGAACCACTCATCAGTATTTATTATAGGAGGACAAAAACAAAAGGAACACAAATAGCCTTAGATGCTACTCATACACTGCACAGTCACTATTGTCTTTTACCTTCAGGCCAGAGATACAGATCACTTATATTCAGGACCAAGCGAGCCATGACAAGTTTTGTGCCTACATCTATCAGAAATATAAATGATTGACACATTTACTATTTTAACTTTTTGTAATGTAATTTATGTAACTGTTTTTTAATGCTTAATGCTTATTTATCATGTATTTATCTATTGTACTTTGCAAGCTTTGGTTACTATTTATATTACTATTTATTGGTAACTATTTACTATTTGTCTATATGGAACCGTGTGTGTGTGTGTGTGTGCGTGTGTGTTAGATTATGCTGTGTTCGTGGTACTGTACATGCACTGATGCTCAATACAAATGAAGTTCCTAACGGATAAATAAAGTTCTTTGAATTGAATTGAATTGAATTATATAAAAACGACATACGCTACATTTAGTGCACACACATTATAGGCTCCGTAAAGTTCAGCTAACGCATACTAGCATTAGCGCTTGGTGGGCTGTAAACACAGAGTATAAACACAGCCGTAAATTTGTGTTGAATGTAGAATGGTCGGCATTTAACAGTCACAAACTCCACCAGCAGTTAATTCAATTCAATTCAATTTTATTTATAGTATCAAATCATAACAAAAGTTATCTCGAGACACTTTACAGATAGAGTAGGTCTAGACCACACTCTATAAATTCCAAAACCCCAACAATTCCAGTAATTCCCTCAAGAGCAAGCATTAGCAGTGGCTATTGCGACAGTGGCAAGAAAAAACTCCCTTTTAGGAAGAAACCTCGGCAGACCCAGACTCTTGGTAGGCGGTATCTGACGGGCCGGTTGGGGGCGTGATGAACAGTGTTGATAACAGTCACATTAGAAGTCACATTGACTTCGAAGGTTATCGTGGAAGTTCATGTCATAGCAGGGCACATCGTGTCATACTGAGTAGTGCAGTCTCCTATACCGGATCCTGACTACTCTGTGCGTATGAACATCACAGCAGGGCGTTGCTGGATGTAACGTGGCGCTGCAGAGCACGGGGTGGGTGCGGCGGGTGCAGCAGGACGCAGCAGGATGCGGCCGGGAAATGCAGAGAATCGCAGAGCATAGCTCTGCGAAGAAGAAACATAAGGACTCCGGGGAGTAAACTCCCCAGAGCTAGATTAGTAACAAGCAGTTCTGGGACAGGATGCATACAAAAGTAAACAAGTAGAGATGAGAGAGCAGCTCAGTATATCTTAGGGAGGAACAGCCTCCCGGCAGTCTAGAATTGTAATAGCATAACTTAAGAGAGGCAGGTTAAAGAGAGGTGCCTGGTCGGGCTAGAACTCTCCCCAACCGGATCGGGCTGTACTGGCCTGCCTCCCTCTACTCTCGCTAGATTATTAATTATACAGTATATAAAACTGATGACTACGAGGAGAAGCAGGTGGGCCGGGTTAGGCGGACGCTGCAACTCCTCACTTCTTAACTATAAGCTTTATCGAAGAGAAGAGTTTTCAGTTTACTCTTAAATATGGTGACGGTGTCTGCTCCTTGAACCCAGACTGGGAGCTGGTTCCACAATACTGGAGCCTGATAGCTGAAGGCCCTGGCCCCCAGTCTACTTCCAGAGACTCTAGGAACCATAAGTAGCCCCGCATTCCGGGAGCACAGTGCTCTAGTGGGACAATAAGGTACTATGAGCTCTTCTAAGTATGATGGTGCTTGACCATTTAGAGCTTTGTAAGTCAGGAGGAGGATTTTAAATTCAATCCTAGATTTCACTGGAAGCCAATGCAGAGAAGCTAATACAGGAGAAATATGATCTCTTCTCTTAGTTCTCGTCAGAACACGTGCTGCAGCATTCTGGATCAGTTGGAGAGTCTTAAGGGACTTATTTGGGCAACCTGATAATAAGGAATTGCAGTAATCTAGTCTAGAAGTAACGAATGCATGGACTAGTTTTTCAGCATCGTTTTGAGACAGGATATTCCTAATTTTGGCAATGTTACGAAGATGGAAAAAGGCTATTCTTGAGGTTTGTTTTAAGGGGGCGTTGAAGGATATATCCTGATCAAAAATAACTCCTAGATTTCTGACAGCAGTGCTGGAGGCCAGGGTAATATCATCCAGAGTAACTATATCTTTCGAAAACGAAGTTCGGCGGTGCGTTGGTCCTATCACAATAACTTCAGTTTTGTCTGAGTTTAACATCAGGAAATTGTGGGTCATCCAGGATTTTATATCCTCAATACACGTTTTAAGTCTTGCTAACTGACCACTTTCATCTGGCTTAATTGACAGATATAATTGGGTATCGTCTGCGTAACAGTGATAGTTAATTGAGTGTTTCCTAATAATATTACCTAGAGGAAGCATATACAGTATAAGGAAAATAGAATTGGTCCAAGCACTGAGCCTTGAGGAACGCCATGGCTAACTTTAGCGTGCTTGGAGGCTTTATCATTAACATTAACAAATTGGGATCGTTCAGAGAAATAGGACTTAAACCAGCTTAGTGCGATTCCTTTAATGCCAACTAAGTGTTCCAGTCTCTGTAACAGGATGGTATGGTCAATAGTGTCAAATGCAGCACTAAGATCTAGTAGAACAAGAATGGAGACAAATCCTTTGTCTGCAGCAGTTAGAAGGTCGTTAGTAATTTTCACCAGTGCCGTCTCTGTGCTATGATGCTTTCTAAATCCTGATTGAAAATCATCAAATAGACTGTTGCTATGTAGAAAATCACATAACTGATTAGCAACCACCTTCTCAAGGATCTTGGATAGAAAGGGAAGGTTAGATATAGGTCTATAGTTTGCTAAGACCTCAGGATCTAGGGTGGGTTTTTTCAGAAGAGGTTTTATCACAGCAATTTTAAATGACTGCGGTACATAACCTGTTAATAAGGACATATTGATCATATCTAGTAATGAAGTGTTTACCACGGGTAACGCTTCTTTGAGTGGCCTCGTTGGGATGGGGTCTAAGAGACAGGTAGATGGCTTAACTGAGGATATCTTTAACATTAATTGTTGAAGGTCTATAGGATAAAAGCAGTCTAAGTATATGTCGGGACTCGTCGTTCTTTCTAGCGGTCCTGCATTTAAAGATGAACTGTTAGAAGTTAAGGGCAAAAGGTGATGAATTTTATCTCTAATTGTTATAATTTTATCATTAAAGAAGCTCATGAAGTCATCACTACTCAGAGCTAGAGGAATAGATGTCTCAGTAGAGCTGTGACTATCTGTCAGCCTGGCTACAGTGCTGAAAAGAAACCTTGGGTTGTTCTTGTTTTCTTCTATTAATGATGAGTAATAGTCTGATCTGGCCTTTCTTAGGGCCTTCCTATAGGTTTTGAGACTTTCTTGCCATTCCAAACGGGATTCTTCCACTTTGGTGGAGCGCCACTTACTTTCGAGGTTTCGTGAGATTTGTTTTAATTTGCGAGTTTGGGAGTTATACCAAGGAGCTAATTTCCTTTGCTTTATCGTCTTCTTTGTGAGAGGAGCGACAGAGTCTAAGGTCGTCCGTAGGCAAGTTGTAGCACCGTCTACAAATGTATCAATTTGAGAGGGACTGAGGTTAACATAGAGGTCCTCTGTTATGTTAAGGCACGACATAGACTGGAATGCTGTAGGAATACTTTCCTTAAATTAAGCTATAGCACTGTCAGATAGGCATCTAGTGTAGAAGCTGCTATCTGGTTTAGTATGGTCAGGTAGCAAGAATTCAAAAGTAATTAAAAAATGATCTGATAATACCAGATTCTGCGGAAATATTATTAAATCCTCAATTTCAATACCATATGCCAGCACCAGGTCGAGGGTGTGGTTAAAACAGTGCGTCGCCTTGTGCACACTCTGACTGAAACCGATTGAATCCAGTAACGAGTTGAAAGCAGTAGTAAGGCTATTGCTGTCAACGTCCACATGGATATTAAAATCACCTACAATAAGTACTTTGTCTGATTTAAGGACTACACATGATAAAAACTCTGAGAATTCAGATAAAAATTCAAAATGACGATGCAAAAATCGTCATTTTCCGTCATCGGAAGTGTTTTTGTTTCCAGACCCACAATACAGACATCTCTCGTCTCAGGGGGTCATGAGTGTCATTCAAAAATACTAGCGGGTTTCTACTGATACAAAGCTTAATGCTACATCAGTGAAGCATCTCTTTAAGTTATTCCTGAGTTGTTTCAGTCTGCAGCGAGTACTGAATGTTAAACGTTTGACCCTGTGATATGAAGCTGCTAGTTTATCTGTATTTTGCTAGTGTGCTAACTTTCCACTACATCACACATGTTACTAGCTAGTGTGTGATACGTTTTGGGGGGCTTTAATCGTTAATGTGCTGGAGAGGATGTTTATTTTACTTGCACAGTGTGATAATTGTACATTTTATTTCAGTATTTGTTATTTTTAATATAATATAATATATTTATTTGTTAATTCCTTTGGCAACAGCCTAAGGAATTGTGAGTGTCCTTTAGGCTAAACATTTGAAATAATATAAACAATATAATATTCAAACTTTTGACTGCTTTCTACATAACACAATACTTTCTTTCAGTACTTGCGTAGTAAATTTTAAAATAAGCTACTTGCAATAGTTAAGTACAAAAAATGTTGATTACTTTAGTACTTCCACTTAAGTGTGGTGCTTAAAGAGCATTTCAACTTCTACTCAAGTCACTTTTTTGATAGAGCACTTGTACTTTTAATCAAGTATGGGTCTCTAGTACTTTATACATGTCTGACAATAAGTAAGTTTAAATTGAATCAACAGAGCTGTAAACTGTAGATAGTTAGAACAATGTAAGACCTACACATTCACATGACCTAAAAGTCTTCACTTTCACTTATTTGAGCATGCATCCTTAAAGACTCTCACTGTGAATTCATCTCATTTCCCACTTAGTATAATTGAACTAAATTGACAAGAACTAAAAGTGTAAAAAAAAAAAAAAAGCTTCTAAGTTTCTTCACAGAGAACATGTGGTGCTTTGAGGGCTTTTGTATTTAGGAGGTGAGTATGTGTAATAAATCATTGTGTAGCAAGGCGTGGACATTTTTCTTGAAAGCTCATTTTCTAAGGTAAGGTAATTGGTAGCTCTGTAAGCCTCTTTCTCTTAACGCCTGAGTGCTCCTAAATGGTTTTCCTACTTGGCCCAATTTTACATAAAACACTCAGTGCTCACATTTTAGCTGTGAAGTAATGGGGAAGATAGAGCAAAGCACACGCTCCGGATACATAAAGACAAATAGAGTAGGCGCTGTGAGTTCCATTTCATCAATTTGTTTTTGATTGACTACAGGGGAATCATTTCCAGTAACTCGGATAGAGAAGGTAAAAACTCTCTTCAGCATTGCTGAATCATATTTGAGTCTGAGGACCAAACAATGAACTGGTATCTGGTGAAAAGTAAAGTAACTAACATGTTGTGACAATGACAGAAGGCAACATGTTGTTTTTTTTTGTGTGATAGCTGATTTGGATTTGACATGAATTCGTATAAACACAACAAACTTAAGACTATCCTATTAATCCTATAAGAATGTACCAGATATCAGTAGCTTCTCACTTTGATTACTAGAAATTGTCAATAAAATGGTAAAAGTACACCTACCAGTAGGTTGAGAATGCCAGTATCTGATCCCATGGTAACAAGTCCTGTTGTGAATTCAAACAACCTACTTGGTTAGGTTTAGGCGACAAAACCACTTGTATAGGTTTAGAAAAAGATTGCGGTTTGGGTCAAAATACTTAAACGTTTGTGGCGTAAGTTGAGAACATCATGTAAGGAATGTTACGTAATAAAGTTAACTTCTGTAGCCTTCGTCATTTAAAAAAAAGTCAACATTGACTTTTGGTTTCCCACGGTTTTCTTTATCAATCCCAAAACATCTTGGCTGACGCCAAGCGCTGGCTGCAGCAACGGTGCCTCTGCATGATAACCTCGGGAAGAAACTTGTTTTGGTGGAACATGTGTACGTTCAAAAGTTGTTTTAGTTGTGCATCAAAAAACTCTGATTGAACAGATAGTCTAGCTAGCTGTCTGGATTTACCCTGCAGAGATCTGAGGAGCAGTTAACCATAGTCCTCACAAATCCACCGGAGTTTAGAACGCCAAGACAAAAATGAGGGACATCCGGCGGACCCTCCAATGGCACTACGACTATCACGGAAATGAAACCTTTATAGATATAGACCTAGTACTCCCTACCATTGTCGCTCCTTTTAATACATAATCTTACAGCGCCGCGGTTGAGTAGTTGCTCTGAGCGTCTAATATTGACGCAGATGGGCTCATCTTTGTACTGTTCATTAAGTGCGAGCTGTTCTGCACCCCTCACACTCTCTGACACTGACAGTGAACATACACATTAAACTTGTATTCTATATGTAGTGTGTTGAATAATTCAATCTTATGTAAGTTCATATTTTAACACACCACCATGACATAACATGCTTATTTACCGTATATTCTAATTATGACACTTAAAGTTCGGTTCAATCGAAACGATCTGCAGAGATAGTGCAGCCCATTATTTAGAAGAATGGCAAAGTTAAAGTTGTGTAGTCCCACCCCAAACATTACAGTTCCTACACAAAACAGACTGAGGCCTAAGTCAGTTATTAATGCAAAACAAAGTCACTATAACAGTGACATCGTGACAGTTGCCTGATCAGCACCATGGACAGCACTAACACATCAAACATGACTGACAGGATGCAGCTCAGGGATATTTTCACATACAGTATCTATTTCTCCATGATGGCAAGCATACACTGAAAAAGACCCAATAGTTTTAACCACCTATGAGCTGGAATCAATATACTGTACACAAGAATGACACAAATTTGCTTGTGATGCTTGCAGGTATTTCATTGAAAAGACTGATCTGCACACAGGCCTACTTGGCTGATGCTTTGTCTTGACTTATTGTTGACGCATTGTGTTATATATCTATGAGTTTCATATTCTGTTTTCTGATTAGGAATTATAATTACAATTTGTTGCTATCCATTGAGTGGCATATTGTGAAGGGAGAAAAGGGCCTCCAAAACTGTCTGTAGCCCCTAAAGTACTATTAAGGCGACTCTGGTTGCCGTACATGTTTCTTGATGCTAAATTGAACCTCTCTTTGATGCACAATGCAGTGCTTTTTCCGCATCCTTTCTCCAGGGGAAACCTCAATTCTCAGTCACAAGACAGATAGCAAGATCAACAAGATTTATACATCTGTGCACCCTTGGTGAGTTTAGCATATTTTTCGTTTGCTTCTTGTTGGATCCTTGCGGATTGAAAACTCAGCAAAGCTTTACTAATTAGTCTGGATTGCCCGGCATGCGGTTGCATTCCTCTGATTACACCACAGTTAGCATCACGCTTGTTGGAGCAGAGCCCAGCTCCTTGCTGCAGCTCCCCTGGCGTTTGAAAGCGGGGACGGGGGCCATCAACGCCACTAAAATGCAGGTGGTTACAACACAAAGGGTCTCATTGGTGTATAGATAAAAAAAAAAAGAAAGGTAATCAACAAAATATGACCTTTCAATTGGAGGCTGGGTTATTAAAAGCTTGGATGGAATGAAGCAGATAGAACAAATTGTTTTTTTTGTATTTAATGTGTGCTGCGGTGCAACAAAGTGCTCCCTGCCCAATACAGGAGCTGATAGGTTGTCATAGGAGATCCATATTCTTTGGAGCAGCACAGCCTTATGGAGCCAGGGTCTATAAAATCTTAAGCTTTCAAGGCATTTCGCCCATTTCATTTTTGGCTTTCGCATGCTATATTCCCTCTTTCTTACCCACTTGGCTTTTCTATTTCTCTGGCGCCTCCTATTCCATTTTTCACAAGGGCTCTCAGTGCAAAATGTCTAATGAGAAATTCGAAAGCCGAGGCAATTGGAAGCCTCACAATGCATGGTAGAATATATGATTTCAGAGTGGCTGCATTATAGAAAATAAAAAAGCTTCCAGTATTGACACGTCTGATTTTAAGCCTCGGCTGATTTAATTTTTTTTCTTCAAATTTTAAGCAAAGGATATTTTTTAACGATCGGCTTAATTTCCCAATTATTTGAGTTTAATGCGTAATGTGCGTGCAACCACGAGCAGAATGACGAAGAGAAAGAGCCAGAATCAAAGGCTGAGATAGAAATGTGTTATCCAACGGGGGAAACCTCATGTGGCTCACCTCTAAGCTGTGGAACTCTGTCACCACAATTCAGTTAACTCATCCACGGTTTTCACTCAATTTAAGGGAAATAATCAAAGCCAGCTACATATTGTGAGGATCTTAGAAGTTGTTAGGTGTATCCATGCTAGCAGTAAGGGTTTCACCGAAGTCACTTATCAAATAATCGACCAATAAAACTGCAAATCGAAGCGGTGCATTATTGTCGATGATTCGTTCATCTGTGGTTTTAACATGGGGCAGTACTGTAGTGGCAACGTATCATATATGCATGTGATTACATCAGATATGCAGCAGGGGGCGGTGTGGGTAAAATAATCATAGTTTTGTAGTGCAAGGCGCTAAAGCAGCAGACATTTTTGTTTGAACGCTAACCAGCAGTGCAAAATAAGGAAAACAAATGAGGACTGTAGCAACAGCGAGTGACTGTCAGTTTATCAGGGACACACAGATGTTGCATATTTTCTATTTGAGCTCTTTCATTATGGAATTTTATTGTGGTGAGTAGGTTTATGTTTTGTATTTCTGTTTGTGCCATAATATAGCCTATTTTCTGTTAACACTTGCCATCTGAGGAAAATGTGTCCTTATGACCGTGTGTCAGCCACTATTGATGTTTTTCAAGCAACGAATAAAAGTCACACACTTCATGGGATCTGTGGATACTGTGTATACCCCGCGAATATTGGGGAGTAGTACTAAACTGGAACTATAGCCGGAGGTTCCGCTGGATGTCCCTCATTTCGGCCGGATGTCGGTCAACTTCCTCTTTCTTTGTGTTGGTGTTCTAACCTCCGGTGGATTTCTGAGGACTACGGTTAACTGCTCCTCAGATCTCTGCAGGGTAAATCCAGACAGCTAGCTAGACTATCTGTCCAATCGGAGTTTTTTGTTGCACGACTAAAACAACCTTTGAAACGTACACACGTTCCACCAAAACAAGTTCCTTCCCGAGGCTATTTTGCAGAGGCACCGTTGCTCCGTCCGACCGTGCTCAAAGCACCGCAGTGCATAAGCACCAGTTGTGGAATGTAACAAATAACATTTTGTCATGATGTACTTAAGTACAGTTATGAGCTACTTGTACTTTACTTCATTATTTCTATCTCCTTACTTTATACTTCTACTCAATGCAGAAAACCAATGAGTTTATAAAATATGATACATAGTTAGATAAACTACACAGCGGTATATAAAGTAGTTTGCGCTGTAGTAAAAAAAAAAAAAAAGTAAATTTGAAGTGTCTATGGCTGTTGCGGCTGTACAGCGGCAACTGAAGGTGATCCAAGGAGGGAGAAGGTCTTTCCTTATTTCAAGCAAAATACATATCATCTCTTATCTAGTATCATATTTGTTGTACATTTTATATTTCCATAACTCAATTAAAACAGAATTTATCACATTTTGACACAACAGCACCACCTCAACTAGCTAAAATGTTGCTTACATGATGCATCAATTATATAACATTCAACAATATGAATAATGCTGACAGTTTACTTTTACTTTAAGTATATTTTGCTGATAATACTTTTGTGTTTTTTGGTCATTTGAGGACAGTGGAAACCGGCTGCGAACCAGTTGATATTATGAACTTGTTAGGAAACAGATCCAACAGATATGCTAATTAGCATTTAGTTGGAGTGTGTGTTTCTGGCCAGCTGATGAATGTAAGTCCAATATTCACTCTCATTTAGCTCCGTCTCCCTACAAACGCCTGAGGGAAATATTTGGCTCATTAACTGCTAAATGACCCACTATGTTCACCAGCTAACGGTGTGAGTCTGCAATCTGGTGCTGAGCAGGTAGTGTACAGTGGGTTTTTGCAGCTTTCTCTCTGAAAACATTCGCCTGCTGAAAACAATGCTATGAGAGCTGAACCAAAACAGTGAAGTTGTTGCTGGACAGCTAAACAATAAGCTAAAGCTCACTAAAAAAGCTCCGTAAAGCGAACAAATCATTTAGTTCATGCATTTCTTTTTTTTTTTTAACATATTAGATATACATAGTACAGATACCTTCTGGTGCGCACAAGAAACATACAAAAAACCAACCTGAGTAGCAGTCAGAATGGTTGCCAAGGAGGAGGTATTCATCTTACCTGATATAGTGTCATTAACAAACTTATAAGGCAACTGTTAACTGATGCTGTGAATGGGAAATATTAATTTAGGCACATAACGTTAGCAGTACTTTGTTAGCATCATTTTGCTAGCCTTAGATTAGATCTCGTGAGCACGAGATACTTTCTCAACATAGTTTATCATGGGCACAAGTGAAAAGAAATTCCCATGTCCCCTTAGGGTCTCCGTACCGACCTGCCAGAAGAGAACTTAGCACTTTGTAGGAGTGAGTTATCTACAATGACCTTTTTTTTTTTTGCCAAACAAACATCTGTTTGTCAGTCAGCCATGTTTTTAATTTACGTTTGGCGTCGCGAGTTGGACATTTCAACTAGGAAAAGTCGACTCTAATTTGAACGCAGCATTCGATCGAATCGTGTGAGGTTGAGCAAAAACACAAAAAATCCCTTCCGGGTAGACAAATGGCAGTTGATTTGAATTGCGGAGATATGTAAAATCTGCAAACTTGTTTATTTCTGCCGCCGGTCAGACTGACTGCCAGTTTGGGTGGTGTCATTTACTTTAGTCTGTGGCCCAACAGGGAAATTAGGTCTCCAATCTAACATTAGGGAAGGCATATGAACATATGAAAGCATCAAACATGCATTTTAGATGAATGAGATGAAGAGTATATCCAGTTGTTCCTTACCCCTGTTTGCTCAGCGCTGTTATATTGTATGTATGGGACGCAGGAGTTTTCTACCTGGAAGTTACTGTAAACATTGTGATTGGGTCTATAGTATCTCCACACCAACAGCTGTGGTGAGTGGGCGCTGTATTGAAAAGAAGGTAATACACACATCAGAAACCCATTCAGGATGTGCTGTTTATGTGCATTAAGTCCAGAGAGAGCCCCACCCGTCCCTTGGAAGAGGACTATTAGGTCTGAGGAGTATGCACTTTGCTGGTATTGTGTTTCCAGATTTCTGGGTAATGAAGTAATTTGACCTTTCAAAAACAGAAAACAATAACATCAGCTATCCCGTTACCCTCCAGTGTCTCCTCGGTTTGCTTTTAAAGTCAAATCTCACCATCTCAGCAGCGAACGTTACTGGTGAAAATGGTTAGACCTCCACCTCCCGCCACAGATCAGTTGGAGTCATTATTCACTGCAGTAAATTCAGTGTCCGATCACAGAGGGCATTGTAATCGTGCCACAGAAGGATCCAATGCAATTCTCTATTTATTTATTTATTTATTTATTGATTGGGGCTTTTTCCCCTGTATTAGTTCATGTCAGTGGATATACAGGAAAGGTGGGAGAGAGATGGGGGATGACATAGAGGTCGCCCTGCCAATGCAATTCTTTCATCCTAAGCTTTGTACAAATGACATTGCAGACAGCTGCGGAAGATATTAGGCAGAAAACCACTCACTGAGTCCCTGCTGGGGAGGGAGGCCATGTTTTAAATTGGTGTGGTTGGATGTGTGCTCTCAAGTGTTCCATTTCCTGTCTTCCTCCATCTACCTTCACAACAAAGCTCCACACATTCTCCTGATCTAAAGCCACACCATCATCCACATCTACGAGCCTTACAGACCAGCGAGGCATCCCCGGCTCGCCGCCATGGCGACGGAGTGTGACAACAGGCTTTGTAATATTGACAAAATGTAATTACAGTCTTGCATCAGCCACCGTTCCCCCTGCAGCATTCCCCTAGGGAGCAGCTGTTTGGCGACTCCCAGGGTTCTCTATTGATTTGGTGATGACCCTGAGCCCCCCCCCCAGCCTCTTTTACAATCCATTTCATGTTCATTTGTGTTTTGTCAGCAGCAGCAGAAGGTGGTCGGGGAGTGTTTGGCAATGCTGTAATAACCTGTAAATGCAATTAGTAGAACCTTTAAACTGGGACTTGACTATCACGGGATGTTCAATGTTAAAAAAAATAATAAACCAAAATATTGCACTGCATCATGGCTTTTTGATAGTGATGTGGTATTGGGGTTAGATGTTGTCTAAATGTAGCCGCCTGCCACCAAAAGTCAATGCATCAATTAGCCCCCCAGGAAGACAAATCGGACATAAAACTTTCATTGCCCTAATGCAGCCCTAAATATTCAATGCTCACATCAGAGATGTTCAGCCCCCCATTCCCTTTTCTTTGTCTGCAAGAACATAACTCACCGATAATCACCGCCGCTGTTAACATATGGAATTCATAACCACCTATACATCCATGCAGGGTTTCTATCTGATAACATAAGTACTTTCTGATTTTGTTTGTCCTGCTGTGTAATTTCAGCGGAGGTTTATGAATGATGAAGAAAGAAGTGAAATGATTCAGCCTTTATTTGGTGTCACATTGCCTTGATATTTTTTTTGCAAAAAATAATAAAGATTGACTAAACTTCCTTTGCAAAATTTAGAATATAAATCATCCACTGTCCAAAGTGTTGTTACTTATTTATGAATTCATAAAACTTCATAAGAATGAGAATGTGTGTGTATTTTAAAAGATTAAAAGAGATGTTTTGCTGATTTATATCCAGCTCTGCGTCATGGCAGTGTGGGCAGTTTGCTGGGATGAACAAGAGTTTTGCTTCCCTCCGTGGCGCCAGTGCACGGAGCTCCCCGCGGAGCAGAGCAGTGAAGGTCTGCCAATATCCACCGGATGACGCGCAAAGCGCCACTCCACCATGCTCTGGCGTCACGGAGGAGAGTCATACACCATTCATCGAACGGTTAAATGAGAGAGAAAAGTCAGGGGAATCGCCCAATTCATTAAAGTCATCTCAGCACCATTAACATCTGCACTCAAATCTATACTTATCCGTTCAAAATGCAACGATGCTCGACCTGCTGAGAGGAAGAGTCAGGGGATCACTAAAGTCATTAGGCCATCTTCTGGGGACCATGAATGTCTGAATGACCAACTAATGCCATGCCGCTAGTGTGGCTAAAAACATAAAAGAAGTACACAACTGTTCTTCTCTGCTCGCTGCATTTAGGCTAGATTTCAGCAGCTCCAATTAGTCTGACAAATGTTGCACAATGCAAACAGTTTGACAGTGTGATAACAGGCCAACCAGTTTAGAGAAGAAATCTTCTGACAAAGCTCAGGTAATGTAATTATAGGACTCATTTTAGCCAGGCTGTGACCGCAGTCACCTTATCAGACCCACAAGTTGACCTGGTATGGTAGAGTTTGAGTCACACACACACACACACACACACACACACACAACTAATGGTAAAGCCCTGCTGACTCCATCTCTGAGATTAAGTGCACCATTCGAGCAGCAGCCTTCACACTGATGCAGAATGAGCCAAGAGGAGGATCGGTCATGAACAGAAATGGCAGCAGCAGACAGGGGACTGAATTAAATAGGGCCTCGTGGATTTGCATTCTATCATCACTGCTGGTTTGACATTATTATTAATGATTACTCACTGTGAGATTCAATATGTGCTCCAGGATGACATGATTTATTAATCCGGCACTGCTCGTTCAGTCACTGAAGTATTCCTTTTTTGGGGTTTTATAATACATTAAAACACACCTGCTCTTACATATGGCATTAGAGATCAAAGTGAAACTCATTATAGTTATTAGATCAAATCTGACACAAAGAGCATCAAAGTTCATTCTAGACATAATCAACGCTTCTGATGAAGATCACTTGATATGACCAAAAGCTCCAGAACTGAATGGATTCTTAATACCCTGTCCTGTAAAACTGACAAGAAAGGATTGTCTCGCACTGCCAGACCTATCTCCACAGCGTTGTGGAGTAAGGTCTGGGTCCGTCCATCCATCCATCCACCCACCCACAGGTATAGGAGAATAAAATGCTCTGGGTTGTTTGCATCTCTTTACCAATTGTCTCGGCCGGCGCTAAGCTCTGGACGAAGCGACGGCGGTTCTGTAAAATGGTCTCGGCAAGGAACTTGTTTTGGTGGAACGTTTACACCCTGCAAAAGAAAATGAAATAAAGTTAAGGTCACACATTACAGTAACGTGAGCTATTTAAATTAGCTGGATACAAACGTATCTGCTCTTACCAGTGTATCGCCGTGTGTGCCTCGTCCACAGCAATGCTGCCACAATCGGTCCCAAACTGTCCCAGTTAGAGAGCAAATGCTGTAAACATATTCTTTGTAAATCTTTACAATCATTCCCCATAAGAGACCAAGCAGGCCTGCCTTACTGCACCAAACTTGACTTAAATTTCTCTCAAAACTTGCAATTTTTAGCGTGTAGCTTGCTAGCTAGAAGTTTGTGGTTCTGTCTCGAAACAAATGGAGGTAAATGAATGACTGTCACACATTGATACAAACAAACTAACTAATGGTAGGCAGCTCCCGTGTTCTTGTCAAAAGGAGTGTGGTGGCATTGAAGAGAGCATACACTGATATAATGTTAATGGCTTCAGTTACCCGATGTAAAGGGCTGTCTGACAGCAAGGTAATGCGGTAAAAATATTTTAAATCTAAAGTACATTTAAACCAAAAGATTTTATTTTTTATTTTAGGTAGTCTGGTTTTTAGGTGTCTAAAATGCGTTTAGCTGCTGCCCCCGCCCACAGCAGTACATTGCTTAGCTTCTGTGTCTATACTGCGGTCTGCTTCTCCAAACTGCGTCCCGAGTGCCATCTACTATAGCTAATACACCGACTATGGATAAGTTACATTACCTCATATAACTCAACAAAAAATCCTAAATATCCCTTTAAGGTGAAATCATATTTATTGCCCATGGGTCATTATTAATAATGCACTTTTCTTGCCTGAAAATGTGCCATTGTTCAGTAGGATTTACTAGTCTTGTTTTAAATCTGAGGACCTAAAATGATGTATTACATTAAAGGTGTATCTCTCTAATCATTTGACATTCAGTTAGTGTCTTAACACTTAGGGGAGGAGAGCTGTGTTCCTGTTGACTCGCTCCATGTTTATTAACTGCCTATTAACATCACTGGGGGAAGTTAAAGGGACAAACACTACTGTACGTCAGTTGCACTTATCACACAGGTCCACAGTTCTGTGAGGGAAGAACCTAATCTAATGAAGGGGTTCTTTGTCTCGGAGCACGTTATTGGATTTTGGCACTGAGACGGTGGAGACAGGTCTGTAAATCAATCTGCACATTTGATATAACACTGCCCTCATCTGGTCATTGTAAGAGGTCATACACTTATCATTCTTTAGAAGATTTCTTTCTCCAGCAGACAGAAGGATTGAACTGATGAACAATCAGACCATATTGAAATGAAAATCACAGGTTATTTTTATTTCTGAGTGGATTGTTCATTTATACAGTGTGCTTTGCAAAAAAAAAAAGTTTTAAAAGATCTCTGTATCAAAAAAAAGTACCATTACTACTTGAAAATAACATTTGAGAAATACTTTACAATTAAAACATGTCAGCATTACGGTGGATGTACATTATAAAGTCAATCACATCTTTATAATTGATCTATACAATTGCAGCCAACTATGGACTTGCATATATTAAGTACCATAAAACAGCCAGGAAAATAAAAATATGTACATTTTCCAGCTGGAATAATTCAATTATAAACAAAATTATAGGCTCCAAACGTTTAAATGTTCTACACACCCAATTAAGGAACATAAAGTGCCTTATTAGAAAATAATCTAGGGACATGTGCTCCATGAGAATCATTTAAATGATCAAAGAAATACAGTAAAATGCACACTTCCAGAATATTAGTTTGGAATCAGCACTCTGAGGTTCTACACATTAAGCTCAAACGCTTGATTCAAATAGAGCACAAACTGAGATTTATACAGGAAACACACTGCTGTCCCAAGTCTTTCACATTTTGTCAGTACCAACGTGTAAAACCATGTGAGGAGTAAGGCTGGTGCTGCGGTGCACCTCTGGGTAGACACGTGCAGTACCTAACATGTACATACTGTATATAAGAGTTTAAACAGAGTTGCGATCAGTTTGGGGGTACCATCGACGGTGTTTATAGGAACTATGATGATCGCATTATGTGCATAGTCTTCCTGTTCTGCGAGGAAGGGAGAAAACGGAATATGAAGGCAGGTAAAGGCATGGGGAGAGTGGTTTCCCCACAGTGTTATAACCCTCCAACAGTAATCCTTTCTGTTCAATCTAACTGTCTGAGCCCCCAGCAGAGAGGAGGGGGGATCAGTGTTGGCACCAGGTACCTCCATCATGGACGCACTGACAAACTCCTCCGGTCCTGAATTGCACAGTCGAAGACCTGGAGTATGTCTGTGAACCACCCGTGGGGTTGAACTGATTTGTGGCTTCTTTTGCTTTGGTTCCAGTTATCAGCTGAAGCAGGCAGCCAGTAAAAACGGAACAAATGGACCACATGTTAGGTTCGTAGTGAGGAGAGGGACTCGTAACTCCTCACTTCCCCCCCGATCTAAGTGCTGTACTGGTCAGCGTGGACAACTAAGGCCGATGGAACCTGGTAGAAAGAGAAGGGGGGGGGGGGGAGTTCAAGAGGTTATTTTATAGCGGCAAGCGTATTCAGAAAATCTTCAGGAGAAAACAGAACTAATACAGAAAACCATTGAGGTGAATCATGAATGGATGGTGTATACGAGCCTGACCTGGTATAGATTCTGCTTTCTTCGTGAACCTCCATCTCGGAGCTCTTGAACTCATTGAGCTCCTTGCGGATGGCAGCCTGAGAGGAGACGTGAAAGAGACAGCAGTTCAGCGGGAATGCTTTTAGCCACTTATAGCGAGGCACAAAAGAAGAAAGGAAGTGTGTGATCAAAGCGACTTCTATTCAGAGTATTTCTGACTGTGAATGTTCCCGATTTTTTTTGTTAATTAATTAGTACAAATTAAAATTCACTCTGCTAAAATTATGTTACTTCATTAGGTTACGCCATTAAGCAGCATCTGTACTGCATCCTACGCACAGGGCTCAGCTACGCTCTAAGCCGCAAGGGCCCGGCCGGTATAAAGAGAGGCGTCGAGTATGCGATTGTGTGTAGGCGAGGATGTGTCGAGTCTCACCTTGTCAGCAGGAGTGAGCTTAGTCCACGGTTTGTCCGCTCGTCGGTCGTAGTCGTGGGCGTGGGTGCTCTCGACGTACTCGTGGAAACGTAGGATCTTCCTGGCCTGGAGTTCAGCCACTGTGGGTCTCTGGGACAGCTGGAGGCAGAGGGAACAGGAGCAGGTTAAGTGCCATCGGTTTTGGGTCATAGGCGTTGCGTTTTTTAGTTCATAATAGTAACAACAAGTGTATGATACAGTTGCTCTGCTGCATCCTGACCTTTCTCGTGAGCCTCCGTTTGATCTCGCTTCGCTCTAATCGCCGGTCATCTTCATTCTTGGCTGCAGGAAGAAGAGACATTCCATGAGAGAGGGGAAACACTGCAGCCAGTCAGGTAGATTTCAACCCGAGCTGCCGCCGGCATGCCGCGGGTAACGGGAATCTTTTAATGGCGCCATAATCTGCACAAGGCGCGGCATTGTTCTAGCGCAAAGCGTCGTCTTGGCCGAGTCATTTGAGGACAGGCGAGACACAGTGTGGTGGTAGGAGTCCCGGATCAGAACGTGTTGACAGATTCGGAGAAGTATTAGGTTAATACTTGGTTTCTGGGATCCAACTTGGCGTAACAGTGATGCTGCACTGATGTTTCACCACCGTAGGCTCATTTCTCACTATACTCAGTCTGCCGGTGCACTCTGATCTTAATGGTCACGTGTTCACGTTGTTTTAACAGTCCTTTTGAACACCTGGAGCCAGACGCTTAAAACATTACCCGGATTCAGACTCAAACTCCAAAGAGGCCATATGCATATTTCTGTTAAGTGCGTGTACTCCATTTTTAAAGCCATGCATAAATGTTTAATTATAAACTACTGGAGATATTATTCATGTGCACCAGCCTGATTTCCATTTCCACAGTCTGTAATAGAAGTAGATATTCCCTTAACCAGCTGTTTGCATATGAATTAAGACTGTAACTATACAATTCTGAACTTTGAGTTTGTAGGCATGTGCAAATCTAAATTACAGCCCGAGGTTCATCAAAGTAGAAATTCCAATGCATCAACCTCACGACTGACTCAACCTGCATGTGTACAGCTAACACACAGTTCCACTGTAGGATTACTAGTGTTGTGTACATATTAGGGCTGCAACTAACAATTATTTTAATTGTCCAATTAATGTTAATTAATTCCTCTGTTAATCTATTAGATGTTTCGTCTATAAAATGTGAGGAAAAAAAATGGAGAAAAATGTTGATCAGTGATTTCTAAAGCTCAAGATGACTTCCTCAAATGTCTCGTTTTGCCCAAAGACATTCGGTTTACTGTCACAAAGGAGTGAAGAAACTAGAAAAAACAGCAGAATTACTACTTCACTGAAGGGCGAATGACTAATGCAGACTATTTTTTCTTCTCAGCAAAAATGAGAAAAATTAAGTGTGTGCTTTTTGACCTTGTGGTGCGGAGGAATTGAATGCAAATAAATACACCTGAAAGAAGAAGTGAGGGATGGAGGGAGAGTCTTACCTTGAAGGATGTTTCTCTGCGCCAACTCCTCTGCTGATGGTCTCTGACTCAGCCGCCTGAAGACACAAAACACTGTTGACTACTCATTTTTAAAGGCTAGTATGGATGGGAAGGGAAATATTTTGTACCAAGAAGGGAGAGTGTGGAGAGCCTTAAACCTTATTAATTACACTATCAATCTGTCAAACTGCATCAGCCATTATATCAGAAATGGATGACACCGACTTGCCACATCCAATTTAACGATATGGAGGTAAATCATCCTAGTGTGCATCACTTAGCGGATATGATGCAAGCTCTTTACCGTGTGAGTGCGGTGCTGATCTTGTTCTTCACTGCCATCCACTGCTCTCTGTTTTGCCAACTCATGTTGTCCTGGTTCTCCTGGTTCTCCTGGTTCTCCCTTTCCTCTCTCTCCTGTCTCTCCAGCTTCAGGGCTAATGTGTCCTTCCTCTTCACACGACTCGCCAGCCCACCTGTTAGGTTGCATGTATAGATATATTAGTCGTTATAATGTTCAAACACCACATAACAAAGACCGTCAGTGTTCATAATAAAAGCGTAGGCTTAAAAATGAACAATAAAATAAGAGTCTAATCCTCAAACAGCCAAACCAGAAGATACTTAATTTTCTGACAAAATCATAAAGTAAAGCAGTGAAGATTTTCACATTTCACAAGTGTACAATGATAAAATAAAAGTAGATGCATTTCAACTTTTACACTTTAAGTTCCGCACAGACTGGTAACTTATTTTCTTACATAACATGCACGTTGAGAACAAAAAAGGTCTTCAGACACTCAAGTACAACAAGAGATAAGAGATACAGTATATTTAAAGACTAACAACTTTCAAAAGTACTACTTGAAAAGACCTTTCACACTGAAAACAAAGTTAAAAGGTCTATAGTATGCTCATTTCCAGGTTCATACTTGCATTTTGGAGTTTCTACTAGAACATGTTTACATGCTTTAAATGTTCAACAAACACATTCTTTCCCTCATACTGTCTATCTGAAACTCTTTGTTTTAGCTTCTGTCTCTTTAAGCCCCCCTCCAGAAAAAGGCCAGTCTGCTCCGATAGGTTAGTTTTTCCGGGTCTTCCGCATCTGTGCTCTCAGAGTCTCTGCACTACCATTGCAGCTGAGGAATTACTGTAATGGCGCTGTAGTGGTACTTTCTACCTATATATAGTATAGTTATGACATCACAACTGGACCGAAGTCCTGACGGCTCGTTTAACCCTCATGTTGTCTTCGGGTCAAATTTGACCCGTTTTCAAAGTTTTTTTTTATATCAGAAAATATGGGACGTCAATAAAGCAACAAACAAAAAAAAAACTATGAAAAAAACGGTGAAAATCAAAAAAAAAAAAAAAAAAAAGCAGCCCAAAACATTGGGAAAAAGCAGAAATAAACGGCAGAACAAATCTACCGTCTCTCTTATGTGATCTTTATGTAGCGGTATAAGAAAGACAAAACATACTTGGTGGCCCTTCCTCATCGTCGTTGTCGTCCTCATCGTCTCTGTACAGAATGGGGCCATCCGAGTCGGACTCCTCGCTGTCCCCGGGATCTCCAACCTCAGGGATGACACACACCCTGAGGTCTCCAACCAGACCCCTCCTGCTGCGGGGCTCCAGCTCCGGCTGGCGAGGAGGCCTCTGAGGATGAAGCTTCCGCATCTCTTCCTCCATGTCAAAGTCGTCGTCTTCCGGCCTGGAAAACAAGGGCAGCCGTGAGAGGGCTGAACAAGATGCAGTCATCTTTCGGTTATGTAATACTTTTAGGCTTCTTGTAACCACAGTGTTCTGATGTTAATCTAGTATGAAGCAAGCACAGTTGCCGCAGGCAATTTGCAACTCTTTTGCCAGGTGAGTGACTAGATCTCAATTGTTTTCCAAAGAGATAAAAAGGCACAGTTCTACATGATTGTTCTTTGGCTGACTGCTGGTAGCCTTGGAGCAACAGACTGCCTGTGGGTCAACAGCCCCAAAAATCTACGTCATTTTGTCCTTTTTAATTATTAGAGAAAATCTTGCACACTGACCATTACGGAAGCAATAATTTATTTAGATGAAAAATACAATGTTTCGGTCTCAGACCTTATTTTTCTTCTAAATAAATTATTGCTTGCGTAATGGTCAGAATGCAGGATTTTCTCTAAAAAATTGTATCTGCTACTTTTGATCATATCCTACGCACCTGCCCGACAAAAGAGGTGTGCAAAAAAGCTTTCCTACGTTGTCCTTTTTGATTTGAAATATTCACTTGGGCCGAGGCCAATGTCGAATGATAGCTTTGAGTTTCCTGCTTTGTCTTGCAAATGATTTCATGAACATCTAATAAATGAATTAAAGAGAGCAATCCAAAGGCAGCTCTCACCTGGGCCAGTTTATTTCCATAAAGTAACCGCTGCCAGAGTTGATTTAAGGAGTGGAATCTTTGCATGACAGATTTGCCCAAGCTCCATGTCTGTAGCAGCCTATTCGAAATCTCAAAGTGTAAATCTTTGTTTTTGTTGGGTCCAGCTCCTACAGCACACAGGAGGGGGATCCCTCTTTGACCTGGCCCACCCAATGTTTCTTCCATTTGTTTGCTTTTATTCTTTCTTTGTTGGTATTGCTCGTCTTCTACAATGATGATGGTGCCACGTGGGCAGATTAACACAGGCTTGTTATGCTATTAAACATTTCGCTGTTATTTGTTATAATAATTGACTATTGAATAAGGAATCTCAGCACTTTGGCTATATAAATAAACCTATATATACACGACTCAACTTGTTTACGCGGACTGTGGATAATGGCGCTCTTTGCATGAAATCCAGTTCTTAGTACACTTTCAAGTGAACTCAACATAGCTCATTAGGTGTGAGAATGTAGTGCAACTAAGAAATCATGAAAAACATTAGATAACTTCGATGGAAGTGCTTGGCAAGGGGAGGTAGTCACGTCTTCTTTTGTCAAATCACTAGTGCAAAACCGTTTAGTTTACCAGCATAGAAGGAAAAGCCAATTTTCACATTTAACCTCCCTACCTTGAGATTCCATGGACTACAAGTGGCAAGCCATGCGTTTACTCTCAGTAAGTCTATATGAATTTAACCAAATCACATGCAAGAATTCCACAAAGTGAAACTTCTTAACAATTGGTTAAACTAAAGAAGGCTCCTCCGCTTTCAAATCAATATTTTGTTATACATGTAACGTACAGTATTTGTGACACTTACAGCCTGAGAGGTTCGATGGAGATAGGGAGAGAGTGCCGCAAGTTACCCCCCAGCTCAGTGAGGAATTCTGGAGGAGACTCAAACAGGAGTGAGTGGGCCCTCTGGGAGCCGTCGGGGTTGGGCTGAGCTGGGCCGGGGCTGGCCAGGGCTCTCTGGATGAGGATGTGTAAGGGGATGGCTGGATGCTGGCTGGGAGGCTCGGTGGTCGGGCTGGGGGGATCAGTCTGCACAGTGGGCACAGGGGCGGAGGAAGTGGTGCTGATTGGCTGGAGTGACTGGACCCTTGGAGGAGACGGAGGTATGTGGGACGGTGGTGAAGGCAGAGACTCAGCAGAGGTCTGAGGAGCTGCTACACTGGTCTTGTCCTCAATGTTATCTCCTTTAAGGACAGCAGGGGGCATCAGTACAGGGGCAGAAGCTGGGACAGTGGTGGGAGACTCTGGGTCCTGACTGGGAGGAGAGGGGTCCACAGAATGGCGCTTGGCGACAGGGGTCATCCTCTTTGGCGGTGTCGGTGGCGAGCGCTTAGCGGGTGGTGGCACTATGACGACACCGCTGACAGGCTGTGAAAGCTCAGCTGTTTAAAAAAAAAAAAAAAAAAAAAAAAAAAAAAAAAATCAATACATGTCATATAAAATTATGCTTACAAACATAACCTGCAGTCAGAACATGAAGATGCACATTCAGTCTGTGGCAGGGTGAAATTAGTTTTATAGACAATCGGAAAGCAAAAAAAGCAAATATGTCAATAACCGCTTTAGTTTGGGAGAAAAGATGGTCACGTTACTGCCAAGCTTCTTGCTGAGTCAGTGGAGGATGACACACACACACACATATTAACACACAACCGTATCAACAGACTGTAACAAACATCCATTAGGAATAACAAACGCATTCAATGCACTCCAGCACACTACATGTCGACTGACAAATTACAAATATCTATGCAATGTTTTCTTGCAGCGTTTAGAGTTCAGTTAGTTGAGCTGAAAACAGCTCCAGTGGCTGCAAATCACATGCAATGCAGTATCGGTGTTAACACTGAGGTGAGGTATCCTATGTGATCTGAGGGGGTGAGTCGATGCGACCAATCTGCAGGCTCTGTTAAGATGGATTGAGATGTGGTGTCCCGCTGGATACCTGAGCAGGTCTGGACCGCTCTGTGCCGCAGGTATACAGGTAGAGAAAGGTACAGGCCGAGCTCACTCTGGCGTCTCCAGCTGGTCCAGTAACAGGGCTGCCTGACCTTAGAGCCCCTGTTCAATGAGGAAGCTGGCAAACATGAGCGGAGATATCAGGGATAGGGCTGAGTTTACATTCCAAGCTGGGAGAGAAATACAAGGGGGTGGTTTGGGATCATGTTTGCCTTGGTTTGACACTGTCCAGAAGCAGAGTATACATCCATCCCTAACTGTCAAACAACCTCTGAGGAGAAATAACTCAGTTTCTGAACATAAGATAAGAAATACTTACATTGGTTATGTAAAGTACCACTACAGTGTAATATTTCCCACCGAAGAATAGTGTTTGAACAGTTTTCTGACATTCCTGCTCATTATGGTAAAACAGTTCTCCTTCAGGGAATGAATCACAGGGAAACCCCTGTTTCCCTTGTTTCAGCTTGTTCATCCCTATTAGAGCTAGACCGATAAATCAGCCGATATCGGCTTACTGCATTAGTTGAAAAGTAACTAAAAATTGCCTTGCACAGAAACACCAAACTGGGTTTGAAGAAATTTAAACCGTGTCAGTTACAGAGTTTCTCCACCAGAGAGCTCTGACAAGAAAGAATTTTCAACTGTAAAATGTCCTGCTGCTCAGTATGTCAGTTACAAATATAATGGCCCCATACCAAGACTGTTACTATTGGCTGTTATTATTAGAGTTCTCAAACTCACAAATATCAATATCGGCCTTCAGAAATTGAGCATCGGTCAGGCTGTAGTCCCTATGATGTATTCAACATTAAATCCTATTTTGTAAAAAAAGGTTAAATAAACTTGGTATACAAAGAAAGGTAATAAATAACTAAAAATGTATTCTACAGGGATTGCCTGCATGAGGTGTGTGCGTGCGCGGATGCACAAAGTTTAAACAATCTCAGAAAGCAAGCTACTCTGTACAGACTGTGACCGGAAGAGTGTGAATTGAAATGTAGCATATGTATTAGAAACCTCGCCTAACAAATGGTAGTGGAATGTGCCACTGCCACAGTCACACTTCCAAAGAGACAGTACTGGGATGGGCTGTAAACAAGAGCAGCTGTGGCATGTGAGCATAAAGGACGCTAAAAGCCAATCAGGTTCTATCTAACCTCCAGCGGAAGGGCTGGCATTGCATAAATGGTGCAAAGACAAGCCGGTGCGTGTCCTCTCTTCAGAGACTGCTGGCTGTACAGACAGAAACTGCACACTATGGTAACACAAAGAGAAAAACACTTACACAGCAAACACCCACAGACTCAATGTGAGACTCCACTTAAGTAAGATTAGGAAACAAACAAACAACAGATGATTAAGTCTGTCACACATCACAATAGCCACACCACACACAAACTAACAGCTGCATCTTTGAAATAGGTGACAAACCTTGCACAACCAACATACCATGTAAATCCCAACCATGAGTGACACCTCGCAACTGTTTTGTTTATTTGAATGATCAAAAATATATTAATATTTTCAGACTGAAATAAAGACTTGCTTAATCACAAGTAAGGTCATAAATGGACATCATAAATGTGTATTTCACCTGCAGAACTTTGACCTTACATTTGAGTGTAAGGCCGGTTACACACTGGCTGCGTGGCGTGAGCGTGGATTTTTCTATGTCTTTACACACCAGAAACCAGAAACGTGGATACGGTGCTGCTGCTGCTGCTGCTAGCCTTGTCTGGGCACATGTATGTTTCCCATTGATAAAATGAAATACCATGTTAAACATAAATATATACTGATTTGATTACAGCAAAGACAACGTTGGCAGTATTGGCGGCAAAATAGGCTACAGAATATTTCGTTCTGTAGGCTATTGACAGGTGCAATATTAGAAAATCAATTTTTTTTTTTTAAATTACATTTAAATCTGCATTTATATCAAAACCTAGACACTTTCAAACCTCAACATGTCATTTATTAATATGTATTTGTGTCTAAACGACATATAAACATCTTTTCCTATTCTATTTTGCCTGGAAACGTTTCCAAAACGCTTGCTTGTCGCGTGAAAAATAGGCGTCAGTTCCATTTCTAGCAGGCACGCGTTTGCGGCATGGCTCGAGTCACGCAGGCAGTGTGTAAGCTCTAACCTGTTAACATGGGAGCCGGAATATAAAACACACACGCCACGGAGCTGACACGCTTGCGCGACGCATCCAGTGTGTAACCGGCCTAAGGTCAACACCAACTGCTACATTGTAACTGGCTAGCTTCACGCTCAGCTAACCAATTACTTCAGTTGCACCATCTCTACTTAATTGGAACATCATTTGAGATAATGTTATTAAAAAGAAGCAAGATAAGAATGACTAATGAGAATGACTAATGTTAACATGTTAGTCATGAAGGAAATTCATTTTATTTAATTAATAGGCATTTGGGTTTGGTTACTGTAGGCCTTTGGATTGAAACTTGTGTGGTGCAACATGGCTTTACTAAGTCATCGCTCCACTACGATAAAACTACTACAGTTGAATTTTGACATTGCTGGTGCAACAGGATGCTAACTCAAGTGTCAGCGTCTGAGCATCCCACAGTTACACGAACCCCACCCCCAACACATTTTTTAAACTGGCAAAAACGGCAACAGTATTTTTGGGTTGATGCTAGAATGGCCAAGTGGTCTATGGCCCTCTGTGGAGGTGACTGAGAAACAATGGAATCACATTGCATTTAAAATGCTGGATTTAAACAAAGATTGAATACACAGTTTCCCTTATTAAAATCCTACAAAGCTCTGGAGGTTTTTTGACTAAACACATAAAGAAAGGTACACAAAGACCAGCTGTTTAAAGACTGAGGCTAATTTTATGGGTCCAATAAAACTGCAGAGGCAGACGCCGAAAAACTCACCGAGCAGTGCAGGGTTGCTGTTGCGGTTGGTGGGTTTGGGTGGAGGGACAGGAGGCTGCTTGGCGTGGGGAGGGACAGGGGGTGGCGTGTCAGAGTTGGCGGGGGAAGGAGCAGCGGGGGAGGGTCGCGGTGGGTCGTCAGATATTAGGGAGACTGTCCTCATCGGCTTGGCCACAGCTATTGCAGCAGTGGAGGAGGAGGAGGAGGAAGAAGAGGAGGATGAAGAAGAGGAGGGGGTTTGACTCCTGTTGGACTCAGCAGAGGGTGCAGTGAGGAATTTGGGGGGAAGCAGAGCATGTTTGGGCAGGGGAGGTTCCTGCTTAGAGTCTTGTGCTGGACGAGGATCAGGGGCGAAGCGGACACCAGTGGACTCTACAGAGGGATTATACACACAAACACACACATTAAAAAGGAAAGATCACAACAGCAAGCTCTCTAGTGCTGGTAAACTACCATCAGGGAAACACAAAAGGGTCATCACATACAGTCAAACACTGAAGGAGAAGCTGAAGGTGTTAGTGAATAGGGTTGGGTACCGAACTCAGTACTTTCTTGGGTACCGACCTAATTTCATCGGTAGCACAGAGGACCAATTAACGTTAAATAAAGCGGTGCCAAATTTCAGTACCTGAGAGCACATAAGCGCGAGATTAACGGTCCTCTCTGCGTGGGGGCGGGGGCTCAGCTCTGACAGACGGAGGTGCAGACGAAGCAAGCTCGTCGTCTCCGCAGTTTTGTTGAAGTCACAGTGAGTCACGGCAACGTCGATAAAGCGGTTGCAAGTGTGGTTACAGCTTTCAAAACTCCAAGCAGACAGCATTCGCTGCAATATAATATAATGGCAAGGCGAAAGCGGTCGCGATGCTGTAGAAGTTACACTTCCTCACACGACCGTATTCTCTGTGCCCTGGTGACTGACTGACAGGCTGAGGTTGTAAAGCAAGGCAACTTTATTTATAGCACATTTCAGCAACAAGGCAATACAAAACGCTTAACATAAAACATTAAACATGGTTTGAGTGTAAAATGTTCTAAATAAATAGGTTTGTAATTCTTTTTACAACTGAAATTATTTTTTGATATTGCGGAGGGAAAGTACCTAGAGGTACCGTTGGGTACGGACACGAATTTCAGGTACTGGTACCAATTAAAATGTGAACGGTAGCCAACCCTATTAGTGAACCTTGTAAAATTAGGAGATCAATGAATCAAATTTATTTTTGAAGCACTTTAAAGCAACCAAGGTTGCACAAAAGATCTTCAAGAGCTTACCCAGAGGGCAACTCTGATAAAGGTTCTACAGTTATTAGGAGGATGAGAGGTAACATGAATAGGACCATTAAAAGTTCATAGGCAGCAGACATGGAGAAAGATCAAAGACAGACAGAGCAGTCCTAATGATTTGTTCTTCCCTCTTTTCATGTTTCACCTAAATCCACATATCAAAGCCTGATAGTTACTGTTTCACTTCGTTGAGGCTTTCAGATTGAGCTGGTTGGTTTCATAACCCCTGTCAGAATTACTGTTCAATCATTTACCCAAAATGCCTTTACAGCACCATCAGGAGACTTTGGTTTCCACACGTGTTTGTATTTCATCATAGCAAAACATTCCCTGACTGACTGACTTACTAGGAAAATGGTTAGCAGTATCCAAGAGACAGGACATCTGCATGTTATCTCACATGTCAACCTGCCACAACAAAAACAAGTACAAACATGACAAATGTTTCATCTACTGACACTGATAAATAATGCAGTGTACAATAAAAATACATACACCTCTCAACCTCCAGGCTGAGGCTATTTCAAGTACATGGAAAACTGACCAAAGAAGGAGTTTTTGACCAAAAACAGCCACACTAGTCAATGTTTTGGACACAAACCTAAGCTTAACTGATATATTGTCATTTCTATTAGTCACGTAACAATGTCTCATTTTCTCTACATAGTACTAGCGGACCCAAAGTTGCTGCTTATATCATCTTGATACAACGGCCATAGTGGGACAGGCTTTGCATGTGGTTCAGTTAGGAACACAGATCGGATTCACTTTGAGATTGTGAGATTGCCTTGGCCATCACTACAATAAATGTTTGACTGGTACATTCTTATGACAGGTTGTACATTTATTATATAACTGAAGTAACTGTTAAAGGATAGGTTTACATTTTTTCCAAGTCTGTCTAAAAACAATCCATACATGTGTATGTGAACATTGAAACCGTTTTTGTTGGTGTAATCATTCCTCCTGTTTGCTTTCAATGTATGTGATGGGGGAAAGCATCCTCTGTCCTCATTCTGGCAAACAAAATACATTCCAAAGAGGGAATTTTGTTCTAGAAGGACATTACCATTGGAAGACACTTAATGTGATTAACTCTAACGGCTGAAGTCTCATACTCGCTTTAGATAATGTTTTTTGCACAGAACAAGGAACGCACCCTTAAAGATTGGGCGTTTCTCATTCCCAAGAATGCAAAGAATGGACCGGTGTTCTTGGGGAGAACGTTCTTGGAAAAATGAACTTGCAAGGTCATGAGCATACAGAACGCTGTTGACAGTTTGAGACGATGCGTTGTTGCTGGTATTTCGCACCAGCACAGAGGACGCAGTGCTCCAAAATAACAGCAAGAAAGCAGATATGAAAACCAATACCAACCAAAAACAATACAACCACTTTATAAACTACTTAAACGAGATATAAGAGAAAACATTGTGACCAATGTTTGTGCACTTTATAAAGATACTGCATGGGGTAGCTCCAACACCACTTATTCTAACAGTTTTTCTATTACAGTAACAAAACCGTGGAATGCTATCCCTATAAATATTTGCGTATTAATTTAAAAAAAAAAAAAAAAAAAAGCCACACCTCTGAATGGATATGAACTGGTTTGTCCTACATGTGTCCTTATTAGTGTTATGTGGAATTATCATTTTTATATTGTTATTACTGTGCATAGTATACATGCCCAGGGACAAGAGATGCAAATTGGCATTGGAAATTGGAAACTGTAACTTTAGTGTCCCCCCCCTCAAGTCTACAGTGTTTTCTTTATTCACCTAAAAAGTTATCAAAAGTGAATTGTATTGATGAATTAGCATACAAAAAAGACGTCTAGTTGTTGGTCTGTCTCTGTACCAGAAACACAATCCTCGCTTGAATGTGGAAAAGAATGCTGTGATACTGGTGCTGCCAAGTTCATACAAGTTACCAACCGCTGCATCCTTGGTAAAAATGGGCTTGTCAACATCCGGGAATTTTAACTGTTTAACTGGGAGGAATGCAAACTTGTGTTTGGACAGTACTTTGGCCTACTTTTGAACTAGATATAATAAAAACAAAACAGCAGAGAAGTATCTGCATAAGAAGAGGGCATAAGAAGTTTGTGTGCCTCATCCAGTTACAATCAACTGTCAAAAAGTGTTAAAGTGATGGGTCGGAGTAATTTCACCAGAGAGCAGAAGCCAGCAGGCAAGTGTTATAAACTTCTGGTGTACTTACAAACTTTCCAATCCATCGTTTTATGAGTGTATAACCTATTTGTACTAGTGTAGACGTTTGGTATCATTTCGGGCATTATTAGTGGGGTAATGTTAAGCGACACTTCGGATCCATTAGCCCCTGTGCTAAGCTATTCAGCTGATAACGCTACTCTACGCTAACTCTCCCAATGTTCGACACAGGTGAAAAAAGCTTATGGGGGGGTGTTTGGCTTGAGGTCATGGTGCAAAGGACCCTAGGGTGAAATTACTCCGAACCATCACTTTAAAGTGTAAGATAATGTGGCTCCTTGATTTTTCTTGACTTCCGTTGGTAACACTATGACTGAGGGGTTCTGAGAAATGACAACACGATCATCAACTTTCTTACGACTAGTTACCTAATTGTCACCAACTGGCAGGTTGAAAGTAAAAAAAAAAAAAAAAAAACACAGGCGAGGTTAGCAAGATATAAGAGATCTTACCTGAGCGTTCTCTGAACTCTGCAGCCTGGTTGTATCTGGGCAGGGTAGTTCTCTTGTCAGCCTCGGAGGCTGGGCGAGCCCTCTTGTTGTCCTCAGAGGAGCTCTTCTGTAGAGAAGGCCGCAAGTCCATCTCCGAGACAGGCCTGGCGATAGGCCGCGGGTCAGCCACAGACCGCTGAGGCTCTGGCTTTTCTCTCCTGTCCTTTTCCTCCCGCTTTTCCCGATCATCACGTCGCTCTCGTTCGTTCCTCTTGGCCCAGTCGTCCCATTTGTCCCTTTCCTCTCTCCTCTCTCGGTCTTCTCGCCTGTCTCGATCATCTCTCCTATCCCTATCGTCTTTTTCCCCTCGCACGTTTTTCCTCTCCCTGTCTTCATCTTTTCTGTCATCTCGGTTTTCTCTCTTTTCCCTCTCAAGCCGCCGATCCCTATCTTTGTCCCTGTCGTCCCTCTTTTCTTTATCATCACGTTCCCTGCGCTCCTTCTCATCCCTGTCTCTACTTTCCTTCTCGTCGCGGTCTCTGCGTTCTTTCGCGTCGCGGTCTCTGCGCTCCCTCTCATCCCGATCCTTCCTGTCCCGCTCCTCGCGATCTCTTCTTTCCCTATTGTCTCTCTCCGTTCTTTCATCTCTCTTCTCTCTGTCATCTCGCCTTTCTCTCCGGTCGACTCCCCCCTCTTTTTCCTTGTCCTCTCGCCAGTCCCTTCTTTCTAGGTCTTCCCTGTTCTTCCTTCCTCTGTCCTCATCTTTGCCATCTCTCCTCTCCTCTCTGCGGTATCTATCATCCTGCGAAGGTCCTCGGGGTAACGATCCTACTTTCTTATCAAAATCTGATGGCAGGCGGCTTCGTCTGTCTGCGTCCACAGAAAGCCGTGCGTGATTGTCCACATCCAGAGGTGCCCGGTTACTTCGGGAGGCATCGGACGGTGCTCTGCTTCGACGTTCATCTACTTGGGGTAGCCTGAGGGTATTCACCTTGATTTCGGATTCCCCTCGAGACACTCGCACCCCTGGTTCAGACATCCTGTCCACGTCCATTGGCACAGGGTGCCCATTCTTTACTGGTGGAGCTTTGGAGTGGTTAACATCATTGATATCTGTCCCATAAAAGACACAGTGAAATACAGTTAGTCTCATCAGATATGGAGCCAATTCATCCATAGAATATTCTATTTAACATATATTCTTTAACAAAAACAAATAAAGCTCGACCTACCATTCTCTGGTGGCTTTAAAACCCCTCTGTCAATCAGCTCTTGGCGACTTTTTCTGACAGAAATCCTTCTTTCCAAGACTAAAAAAAGAAACAACATATATAAGGAAAGGAGCATAAAGTAGCACACAAACAACAGGAGAAAATAAGACCCTAACCCTTGTACCCAGCATACCTATCGATGTTTCGGTGAACTTTTCACTTGGCTTCTTCTTTCTCCATTTCCAGGGTTTGAAGATATTTCCCATTTTGGAGAACTTGCCTTTGCCCTTGGTTGGAGCGGGTTCCCCACCAGAGTTTCCTTCTTCACTACCGGTTGTGCTGTGTTGCAGGTCCACCTCATCGTCTGTATGAAAAGGACAGTGGCAAATTACAGATGACTCAGAGTTTGACTATAAAAAAAAAAAAAAAAAAAAAAAGAGAAATTTCACTTATTTTAGGCCTTATTTTACCAGGAGGTATTGGTCTAAATGTCCACAGAAGGCCAAAGCAATCAATAAAAATAAAATAAAAAAAATAAAACATAAAGAGATCAATTTGCACTCTATGAACAGTGGCACGTCAGTTTCACGTTTCAAAAGCTGTGGCTGAACAACATTTCAATAATAAAGCACTTCAGCATTTCCTGCTGATCCCACACATTTACTTTTGCAGAACAGAACAGTTCATTGTGCTCATGTGACTGTACCGATAGGTCCCTGCTAAGTTGAATTGACAAACCCAGATATTATTTAGGCTTATCAGAGCAAGCCTCTACTACAAACTGGGCACAATGGAATTTAATCTTCAGTCTCACTAAATGTCCACATCCGGACACCAACTGCTTGTGGCCTGTGACTATATCAAACAGTTCAGGAATCTTCTGTTTTAGTGCAGGGTGAGTGATAAAGTCTTGAAAACCAGTTGTCAGGACGGCAAAACAAAACGGTAAATTAGGCCTACATTCAAAATGACAACCATATTCCTTCAAGAGCTTAGACTACTAATTGACCATGCATGAATTATAGAACAAAAACAAACAGCGTTATATTCAACACATCAGTCAGATATGATGACTTCATGACATGGCTAATATACAGGCAAATAGATAAATAAAATAAAAAAGGACTAAATTTCAAAACAAGGCTTGGCCAAATTCCGCTCCTACTGCCGTAGCTGTCTCAACTGTAACGTAAGAGCCAGACAGTGAAATATGCGCATGACTTCTTCTGGTATTTATTACAGGGTGGTGTGAATGAATGTGATTTTTGACATAGTATTAATAGGAATAGGATCATAGAATACCCTCTCCCCCCCATCAATGTCAAAAGTTTAGATTTTATTTTTCAAAACCAGACTAATCACTCTGCAAAAAAAATCCAAACAAATAGGCACACAGCTGTGACAGAAACCATGACTCAAGTTGGTCTTATGCTATTGAAAATAAGACAGCAACAACTGGGTGTGAAACCACTATTAGAATTCTTAGGTGATGAGTCGCATGGCATCAGTTACACAACACTGTGCAGCATGGCAGCAAGCACAGACACGCAGAAGGCCTACAGTTGAAGTACAGGCAGGAGGGAGGAGGACTTTTTCTCTTTTTCTCAATTTAATGTACATGAAGACAGGTGAGCTCATTTCTTTTATTAAAGCAGTTACATTGAGCATCATTTGACAGTGTCAAGGTAGACTCACATTCAGTTATAATGAAAAAGGAATGTGTGCAATAGGAGTGGCATGACTTGAACTGAACGATTTACTTTTATACAATAGCAGTCAGTGACTTCCATAAGTACATACTCACAGCGAAATGACACGACTGTCCATTTAGGAGAACAATAAAAAAATAAAATAGGGGGAAAAATAAAAAAGTAACTTACACACATACTGTATAAAAAGATCAGTATGTGTTGGGCAGATTAAATACATTTCTCTCTTTTATTTGGCACCGTCATTTGAAAAAGACTGAAGGAGCTTTTCAACGCACAGCCCCTTCTTTGGTACATCTGCCAATTAGGAGTGACAGGACACAGACTCTGCTACGCTATCATCACTGACTGCACTCGTGATTCTGTTGCAGTGCAACGGTAAGCTGTTACTACTAAAGGTGTAACTAAATCTCTTCTTTTAAAATCCAAACAATATAATGAAAAAATTAAATATCAACCATCTGCACTTGACACAACATAATTAAAGAACCCAACCAGTCATCAGTCAGTTCATTATTCTTACATTACTACGGTGATCAAAGTCAGACAAAGTCTATGTTGTAGTTATTAGAATGTAAGAAACAGACAAAAAAGGTGAAATTATTGGAGACAACCAGCATGAACAGTGGAGGCAAATTGGTTTTTTCCGAGAGGCAAGAAAAATTGACTTCAGCTGAACAGCATCTGACAGAGGAGAGGGTAACCTGTCTTACCAAACGCTGACTGATGTTTTATGTTACCGGTTTGTCACACACATGTTACACTGATGGAATAAAGGTGGAATTTTATTTATATACCTTTTACAATCACTATAAAACCCCATACCTTGCGGATGAGTTTTTCAAGGCTAGAGATAAATGTAGCCAGCATCATGAGTCAGAAAGGAAAGCTCAGGACATCAGGCTCCTTTGGAAATACATCTGTTTTTTGTAAATTGAACGGTGGTGTTAATTACTAGTACATGGTTCATTGATCAATTACTAGAATTTTATCAATCAGGAATATACAACCTGACGGTGATAATCTCCAGAAATAGTTTTATTAATTTAGTTTTTTCAGCAGCTGTCCATTTCCATACAGTTAAGATAAATGTGCTGAACGTTCAGTGGGCAACCACAATCAGACCACGTGCTGTGGACACAAAATGTGTAGTTTCCCATATGTCAGAGAGGATAGAGTGAGCTCACCCAGACTGCAGTAAGCCCCTGACCTGCAGCTCATATTTCTAACCAGCTGATTGTAGCGGCTTCTTTTTCTATTCCTTGTTGCAATATCTCTGACAAAACTCACCTGCCAAATATGAAATCAACACTGAGTTACAACTCACCCCTAACCAGTAAGATATGCTTCAGTTCTTAAACAAAATAAATAGCAGCCTAAGACTTAAGTATGTGGTCAAGAGAATGGGGAAGCCTATTTTAGATTACACTTGATAAAAGTCATTTGTGGGCTACAGCCCTGTTTTCACATAAATATTTGGGTTAGGCTCAGTTTTAGGTGCCCTTCATGTTTAGTCTAGTCTTGCTTTGCCAGACCAGGCCAGGGTCTGGCTAGTCCACGTCCACACAGCATTTCGGGATGGGAGAAAAATGTGCTCCGGTTTATTGCCATTTCTTTAAACCAATCATAATCGTCTTGGGCGACAGTAAGCGCAAGACAGAGCCAAGGTGCTCCGTTTCCTGGCAGAAATTCCACTTTTACAATTTCCTATGCATCAGATTTCAATTGTTGTTATTGATACATATCATCTGATTACAAAGCAAGAAATCCTCATTCATTTATTATCTACAGTAGCAAGCAATGCCAGCTATGGGTTGCACATCACGTTCACATCCAGACTGGTATTTTCTTTCTAATCCTGTGACATGACAGCTCGACCAACGCTGATTTTTTGAGGCAGACACTGATATCTACCTATTTGGGAGTTTATAAGCTGTGATATATTGGCCGATAGTAATTGTTTTTAATGTGAACACACAATACAAAATCAACAATCTTGATACAGATCTTAGATTTGTTTTATTTCTTTTCTTTAAAATTGTGATAGATGCATACCAATATGACAGTATGACATTTTACCGTGTAAAGATTAAGTTGTCAGTGCTCTCTAATGGCCACATTATTTCTAAATTAACTCAACCCTTCTCTGTGCTGCATTCTTTTGCTACTTATCGGCCAAAATAAAAACCATAACCAATCTGAAATAAGATAATATAGGCCAGTATCTCCCAGACAGATTTCAAACTAATATTCTGAAACTAAATAACACACATTCACATAGAATGCCTTCATCTGTCAGAGTGGACAACTGCTGACCATGATAACCCAAAAACATCCATACTTTCACTGTCAATGTAAACGTGTTCAGTTTGAACCTACCACTGCAGCAATGCTGGCATCACTACAGAGCACATCATGTAAATTAACTAGGGGTGCAACGGAACAAAACTCACGGCATGGATCGGCAACAGCAGTGACCAAGTCTTTAGGCACCGGTGCCATATTAGCACCGGATTTCAACATGCGCCGTTCACGTAAACAGAATATTGCGTTGCCTGTATCTTTTAACGGCAACCCTCCATAGAGATTTATCAGCCTGCTTTAAGTAACAGTAAAAATGTATTTCACACTATTATTATGGTTAAACTTTGCTACTGATCCGCGGTTCACATGCATTCCGAACAGAGAGCATTGATCCACACAGACCAAGGACCAACTATGGTCCGTTACACCACTAAAATTAACTGGCGGATTAGTTCCAACTTGTGGGACAAACATGACATGAGATATATTCAAATTACTGCAATGCATCACATGGCAGGACAGAAAGATTTGTACTCTTCAGTCTTGACCGCTTTTTTTTTTTTAATTGGCCCTTTGTCTTCACACTACTGGGAGCCAATAAAGCTTCAGAAAGGCAGGTCGGATTAGCTATATATTATTTGACATTCCTTACTTACTGAACATCCCCGTTTATTACCTTTAATGTGTGAGTGTGATCATGTTTTTCTGATGCAGTCTGGCACACATGTATATTAAGGAGCTGAAACAGTATTTTTTTTTGGACCGATAGACCCACAGTTTGGTCACAGATAAAACAAACACAACATATACTGTATATTATACGTGCTGGTTAACTGAAATTCAAAAAACAAATGTTTGTACATGAAAAACTTATTTTGTGTCTATCCACTGTATGAAGTGAAGCAGGCCATGTGTGAAAGCCTATGATGAAAGCAGGCATACACAGGTCTGTGATCTGTGTGCAGTGCACTGGCCCTCACAGCTATTCCTGACACATAAGCTAGACACCAGCGGGTGTTAAATTGGTAAGGGGTGGGGTTGCAGTGAACTGGGAGAACACTGAAGTGCTTGGCGGCAACAGTGTGATGTGGTGACCAGGGGTGTCACGATTCTTCAAATCATTGATTCGATTACATTTTCGATTCTAAAGTTACGGTTCGATTCTCGATTTTTACTCTCTTTTTTTTTCTTTTTTTTTTAAAGCACAGGTTGCTATGGCATTTTTAGACTAGACTTGTATGTAATATAATATCTGACCTTTGTTTGCAATGTACCACATTACATTGTCAAATTTAAAACATTTATTAACAACATAATGTAACAATAACTAGGGCGGTCAAATCGCGATTAATCGCTGAATTTCTATAGTTAATCGCGATTAATCGCGTGTTTTGTAACATGATTAAAATTCGTATTAATAATAATTATTTTGCATTTCAGAACTGTTTAAGTACATATTAACAATGGAAAGCAAGTCTTGCCAGTGTATCTTGATTGGGAATCAAATGAATGCAAATAAAGTTACTTTATGAACTTGCTTTAAGATTTGTATTAGTTTATTATTTATTTACTGTAAACAAAAGAAGAAAAAAAAAAGGGTACTAAACAGTCAGGAACTTGTTTATTGTTAAGGCCAGGGTCAAAATTAAAGATTTAATAATAATGTAATAACTATAACAATAACTTATTTCACCAGTAAATTGCTGTTGAACGACAAAAGCAACCACCAGATGGGAAAATGGTATTTTACAATTACTGTGAATACACCACAAGGCTACCTATTTTAAGTGAACGCACCGTCTGTGATGTTTAATTCCGACAATGGCAGCTGCTGCGCTGCAGAGCAGACGGTTACATCCCGGTGTTGGAATCCTCTACAGTGACATACAGTCACATTTTACACTGTTTAACGTCAGCTGTCAGCATTTTAACCGTGTTTAATCCAGCTGCTAGTTAAAGGTAGGCTAACGTTACCTGCTGTCAGGTGTAATGTAAAGTCAGGCACCGAAATGAGGCACCGAAATTTTTGTTCTTATTTCGGTCTTGTTACTACATTTTAGGTCGGCACGCTTCGGTACAAAACCCTCCTTACCAGAGTCAATATAGCGTGCAGTAACTTCTAAATAATTTTCATTACTCACTGACGTCCAGTGATCACCGGTTGATGAGACAGCGTTTGCACTTTGGTTTCAATAACAGGTCGGCGAGTAGCACTCTCCAAAATAGTGCTTTGCCTGAGCCCACTAGCATCAACCTGAGTCACGGTAACTGTACTATGCTTAGCTCGTAGGTGGTAGCTCAAGCTTGATGTGCTTCTGTGATATTTTAAGTCGGCTTTACACAATCTGCCTATAGCTTTCGACTTGTCTACGAGCCGTCCAGGAGTTTTGGAAAATAAAAAGCGCCATTCAGAATTGTGTTGCTGCTGCATTTCTCCATCATGCCTGCAGCGGTAGGATGTGTTACTAGTTAGTATGACAGCTTGATGATAAGTAAAGGTGCGGCAAAGGGTCAAAATAGTAGCCTGTTAGGCACGACGTGAAGCCGAGTGAAGTGAAAATAAATTAATAAATGGCGGCATGCAATAAAAAAAAAATGTACGCGTTATGCTCGGCCCTTAATCGCTGACAGCCCTAACAATAACATATCTTCAGTCAATTGGAATCTTGACAATTTGTCAATAAAGTAAAAAGAAAAATGTTTACCGACCATCCTGAAGGCAAACGCTTCGTAGCACACGGAGTTGGGTGTTTGAAGCACTAATGGGCTAATTATTGCTAACTAAACTGCTAGTTAACATTAGTAAATAAACTTAAACAGTTTGCCTGCAAGCTTCTCCTGTACTGTATGGTAATTCCTCTACTATGCAACAGCAGGTCGCGTGGTCTTTAGCCTGTTTTAACAAAATCGTCTGCTACGGAGCCATAACGTGAGATACAAGGTAATGGAGCCTTTTATACATTGTCTTTCTTTAGAAATAAACAGTGGACAAATAAAGCCTTTAGACGCTTCAGATGCAAAGTTATTCGCTGTCAAAGTGACGTCAAAATGAATGGCAGTCAATGGGATGCTAATGGGGGGTGAGAGCGAGGTAGCATCAAAATGGCGCCATAGGAGGTACACATTGTGGAGAGAGGCTTACCCCCATTTTAGCATGCAGGCTAAAATTCAACCGTGCGGTTTTGTTGTAAGCAGAAGGAATATCCGCTAGCTGCTAGGCTAATGTGCAATGGTATACACACAGAATACGGTACACGCACATAGCAGAGCTTGCAAACTGTAGCTATTTTTGTCGACAATGCAAACGTCAACATAACTCACTGAAAATCCCAAAAACTTCCACACACTTCAGTGAAAAAGGAGGGGGCTGAAGTTCTGTCGATGGGTCTCCAGCAGTTGCAGTTGCCATGGTATCTTTTGACTGGCTCTAGCTAAGTTACAGGAGGTTGACTGACTCGCAGCACTTCAATACTTGTGTTTTTTTTTCCACTTGAAAAGCTGACCGGACGTGACATGGGGGCGTGGCAGTATCGACAATTCCATTTTTTTATTTGTTATTCAAGATTGTGACATAATTTCAGTGACACTCTTAGTGGTGACCTTGTACAGCGGAGCATGACAATCTGAGACGGCTGCTTTTCACAGAACCAGCAGAGAATTAAAAAGGCACCGATTCCTAACAGAGGCGGAGAAAGACAGTAGGAAAAAAGCACTACAGTGCTCAGACCAAACACTACAAGCCAGGCCCTCAGGTACGCATTTATAAAAGTGACTTGAAACAGGAAAGCTTGTTATAACAAAACCTGAGACTGAATTAACCACATTGGCTTCTGTAAATGTTCAGCCGTTTAAACTCAAAGGAATTAAAAATAAAAAATAAAAAAAAGCACAAAACCTGCACTAACCCAATACCCTGTAGTCCTCGGGTCAAGCTGCCCATATGACTCATGCCAATCACATGACAATTTGACACCAACTACACAAGCAAGCACACCCGAGGCAAAAATACATTTTGCATGGAGTGCGAATATGTAACGAAGAGGATGTTCTCATCTTACTAGTTTCATTTAGGCAAGAGTGATGAGAAGTGTTTGAACAGAAGCCCTACAGTAGTTTAAAATACAAAGCAAATATTGATCCAACAAGTTAGTCAGGCCATGTCCAACAGCTCAGTGTCAGAAGATTAAAAGGCTGCGATATTATGCAGAAGAAAAAATGACGGACAGGAGGTGTCCTGTGTTTCATAGATGGTGGATTGCAATAGCTGCAAGCTGTATGTTTAAAAAGGAATCGTAGAGGTGCAAATAGAACTTGAGAATCCATCTTTTGACATCAAAAAACTGGTTCTGAATGTTTGAACAGTTATTAACTTAACCGGCTTTAGAGTTTACAATACACCTGTGGTCCACAATATGACTTGAGAAGCCAAATCGTTCAAAAAAAAAAAAAAAAAAAAAAACTGATCCAAATAGGGAAAGATGGTGCCAGTTGGTGCCTTACACCCTCAAATCTTGCAGCGCTGAGTGCAGACAGAAAGAAGTTTGTGTGGCTTCTGCATTTCACAATCACCACATTCCATCTGCATGCATTCATCTATACCCGTCTGTGCCTGTCGCCTTCCAGTTTCTCTCTGCTTTAACAACAACTGCATATATTATCCTCTTGTTGGCTTTCCATTTTGCGGAAATGTAAACATGCTGGCCAGGTCGTTTCCCCATCTAAAACCAGTAAACATGTTCACGGCAACCATTTAGTGCTACGCCTCTGGTCTCTCCGACTCACCCGTGTTGTGTTGGGCTGGTTGCTGGGCCACTGTCTCACTGCTAGCACTGTGTCCCATGCTACGGCTCCTGTCCCCGCTGGCCTGCCGGGCCCTGCCTCTCCTGAGGCCCGCAGCAGGAGAGCAAAAGCTAAAGCCACCTCGCTCTTCTCCAATCAGACATAGAGCTACAGTAACTCAAGACTGTCTTGACTGCTCACTTGCGCCGTTTGGTTTCTCTTGTCTCACGCTCCCCCCTCCCTTCAGCCTGTGTGATTTGGTCTCTCCCTCCCTTCCTCCCTCCTTCTTTAAAACACAAAACACACTCACTCCCTATGTTCCTATGTCCCTCCCTTCTTGGAGCTCTGACTTTATAAATAAGGTACGTGAATAAGGTAATCCAGCAGATGCCGTTCATTCCTCAGAGCACATTTTTCAGGGGCAAAGTTCACAGCGGGCGAGCTTTGAGGTTTGGCCAGTCCTGCAATCAAGCCTTGAGGGATTTGCGATGCAGTGGGCCCCACGCTAGCACCGGTTCACAGACTGACAAAACACTACTCCCCGAAGGACGAGGGGCGGGCTCTGCAGGGTGAGGTAACTCGAGAAGTGGAAGGCGAGCCGGGCTAAGGTGGAGCTCAAAGCCGGAGGAGAGGAAGTGACACGGCGGCGGTGTCCAATGACTCTCCAGGGTTTGTCCTTTAAACCACAAAACGCATGTGCGAACTGTTATCACTTTTGTTAGAAAGTAGCAACTCTCGTTTTACAGCCACACTTCAATTTCTTTGACTATATTGGTACGGATGTCTATTACAACTTAATTGCCATTGGTTTTAGCTACTTCCAGAAATTTTGAATTGTGTTTCTTAAAATGCAGACAAATTCTGAAAATCTTCACCGGAAACTTCTGCTCTTTACATACTGTATCTCTCTCAAGCTTTTTGTTATACTGACAAAGTGTCAAGCACATAACACCTGAGCAGACACAAGGCCAAAACTTGTCTAGAGACCTTAATCTCACATACAGTACATCCCCCGTGCACAGAAACAGGGCAGCCAGACAGTCTGTGTCTGAGCATTTCTATCAGAGCACTGTGTGATTAGCTTATATGTAATCAGTGTGTGGGAGTTAGATGAGGTCCTTCTTGTTATGTTAGAGATAGTAATGGGAAGTAGGAAAATCCTACTGCTAATCAGACAGAACTTGGTTTATAGAAACTGATTCAAGTCTTTTCAAGAGGACAAGACAGCGCAGTGTAATAACCCGTTTATGGCATTTATTCTCCACTGATTAGGGGGGTTCGGGTGGGGGGGGGAACGACAGGAAGATAGCATTAGTATCTTTCCATAAAGTGTAGTTTTGACTAAATGTAATCCACCGTTACTGCATTATGATGTAATCGAAACAAAACATTTTATTTAAAAAAAAACGGTCCAAATAGGAAGAGGTTTGGTAAGCAATGATAGAGTGAGCTATACAGGACTGCCTTCGTAATATGCTCCATCACTGTTGCTCCCTCTGCAGCCCAATTAAAGCTACAGCATGAGAGCACAACTCTTGACACAGGAATGCGTGGAAGGCAAGACCACAAGCCAGCCTTTTGGTAAACAGTTAAGGTTAAACAGGTAATTAGGACAATAATCCAGGAAATCACTGGTAAATAGAGAGGGATCACAACATAGGACATCTTCACATTTTTTGACCCGTCATGGCACCGAAATCCTTTTCACTCGTTCCAAACAGCAGCAGCAGATGGAGACAAACCCCTTTTTTTTTTTCAGGCTTGTAAACAATCCACTCTTAACATGAGAACATTAAGCCCAGCTCAACAAAAACATGACTCACAAAAACACTGTCATACGTAACGCAGGCCAACACGGTAGATGGTTCTTCACTTTCGGATCAAAATACAAACACATGTAAAGCCTTCTAGCTGCCCCTACAGCCATGTCTTCTTGTCCAAAACACATTACTTAAAAAAATTAAAATCGGCCAAGGAGGAAGTCCAGTTTATTTTATAGTGCTTGGCCACAAGGCCAGGCAGAGATGAGTAGATGATACTTCCCTCAATCTGTCCCTGTCATAACTCAGTTGCCTTTAAAATGATAATGGAGCCATGCCCTGTCCTGTCTTGGCATTTCAATGAACAAAAACAATAAATGATAATTAGCATTCAATACAGTCTCAACCATGTTATAAGTCGTATTTCAACAAAGGCTATATTGTCGGTCCAAAAAAGAACACTATTAGTTTGAAGGAACTGAAAAATAAATCTTCAACATTTAACATCCAACAACAGACAAAGCAGGCTTACTGTACTCACAAATATATTCAGATTGAACAGCCATCCCAGGTATTTTCCCACAGAAAATACACTACAACAGTTGAGCCTAAGAACAGAGATCCTCCCTGGGCTACGTGGTATGTGGAGGTCTGTCAATGATCAAGGACAGTGGCGAAATAGACACAAGGCCACGAGTGACAGTGACAGAAACCGGCAGCTCTGCTAACCTACAGGTGTGTCCTCTGGGTGAGGGCCAATCAGATAGCTGCAGTGTCAACAGCACAATGCGTCACAGGGCCAGCCCCTTATTCGACAGCTTCATAACCCAACACTTTGTTTGATGACTCACCACTTTCTGCCATCACGATACTATCGTTAAGATAAGGCCAGTCTCACTACAGCCGATATTTGTTATACCTTTTATGCAAAGGCATAAGTTTGGATTTTTTATATTTTGATGATTTGTTTAATCTGCTGACATATTTATCCAGCATAAAACTACAAATATATATAATATGAGGTTTCCTTACCAGGATTTTCCATCACAGTGTCCAAACCTCAGCAGTTAGCAGCTGCTGAAACAAATGAACAAATGGGAGCATTATGAAATTTATAAGAATAATTTCAATATTATAACTTACACAACACAATGGATTACTTCAATATAACATGTGGGTGACTATAATTTAGGGCTGTCAATCAACTTAAATATTTAATCGCAATTTAACCGCATGATTGCTTACTTCGTACTTAATCACACTTGAATTATTAAACATTTTTTATCTTTTCAAAATGTTCCTTAAAAGAGATATTTGTCAAGTATTTGATTAGTCTTAACATGAGAGTGGACAAATATGCTTGCTTGTCTATTTTTTATTGGAAATCAATTTACACCAAAACAATGACAAATATTGTCCAGAAACCCTCTTAGTGGCGTTTTTTTTTTCTTTTTTTAACCTTGAAAATCTGTTGAAGTCAGACATATTTAAATCCCTCTGGTCAAGTCTGGTGAAATAATTCCCTTTACAGTGTATGCACCTGCCTCGTCACCTGTAGCCACCACCCTGTCTTACTCAATGTCCCGCCCACAGCACTTTTACTCCAGTGTTTCCCACAGGTTGAGAATTTTCTCGAGGTGGTGGGTGGCGCGTGATGCAACGCATGTGATGGCTAGGTTCGGTAATAAACTAGTCAAACAAAAGGTTTATAGACTATTTATTGAAAACAATGACCAAATAACATTAACAGATAATTTAGAAAGAAATTACTATTTACATATTAAAACACACCAGACTAGAAGATGATGTGTAGCCTTCATATACTTTGACCATGAGTGAGTGGCTTTACTATTTTGTCTTTCGGTCTTTGTAAGTTAGCCCACCCAGGCACATTCCAATTAATCAATCACGTTGTTATGGCATATGGGTCGATTATATGATGCATCGCAATTCTATCTTGAAAAATTATGGCTTGGTGAAGAAAACTAAATTAGAAATTAATGATAGAATTTTATTCTTATTGACAGCCAGTATCAAGTTCAAGTTCCACTTTATTTATCCTTAGAAAAGGAAATTTGATTTGCAGCAGGATATTCAAAAACACACACATACAGTGAGGAAAATAAGTATTTGAACACCCTGCTATTTTGCAAGTTCTACGACTTAGAAATCATGGAGGGGTCTGAAATGGTCATCGTAGGTACATGTCCACTGTGAGAGACATAATCTAAAAATAAAAATCCAGAAATCACAATGTATGATTTTTTAACTATTTATTTGTATGATACAGCTGCAAATAAGTATTTGAACACCTGAGAAAATCAATGTTAATATTTGGTACAGTAGCCTTTGTTTGCAAGTACAGAGGTCAAACGTTTCCTGTAGTTTTTCACCAGGTTTGCACACACTGCAGGAGGGATTTTGGCCCACTCCTCCACACAGATCTCTAGATCAGTCAGGTTTCTGGGCTGTCGCTGAGAAACACGGAGTTTGAGCTCCCTCCAAAGATTCTCTATTGGGTTTAGGTCTGGACCTTGATATGTTTCTTACAGAGCCACTCCTTGGTTATCCTGGCTGTGTGCTTTGGGTCATTGTCATGTTCGAAGACCCAGCCTCGACCCATCTTCAATGCTCTAACTGAGGGAAGGAGATTGTTCCCCAAAATCTCGCAATACATGGCCCCGGTCATCCTCTCCTTAATACAGTGCAGTCGCCCTGTCCCATGTGCAGAAAAACACCCCCAAAGCATGATGCTACCACCCCCATGCTTCACAGTAGGGATGGTGTTCTTGGGATGGTACTCATCATTCTTCTTCCTTCAAAACACGGTTAGTTGAATTATGACCAAAAAGTTCTATTTTTGTCTCATCTGACCACATGACTTTCTCCCATGACTCCTCCTCATCATCCATATGGTCATTGGCAAACTTAAGACGGGCCTTGACATGTGCTGGTTTAAGCAGGGGAACCTTCCGTGCCATGCATGATTTCAAACCATGACTTCTTTGTGTATTACCAACAGTAACCTTGGAAACGGTGGTCCCAGCTCTTTTCAGGTCATTGACCAGCTCCTCCCGTGTAGTTCTGGGCTGATTTCTCACCTTTCTTAGAATCATTGAGACCCCACGAGGTGAGATCTTGCATGGAGCCCCAGTCCGAGGGAGCTTGACAGTCATGTTTAGCTTCTTCCATTTTCTAATGATTGCTCCAACAGTGGACCTTTTTTCACCAAGCTGCTTGGCAATTTCCCCGTAGCCCTTTCCAGCCTTGTGGAGGTGTACAATTTTGTCTCTAGTGTCTTTGGACAGCTCTTTGGTCTTGGCCATGTCAGTAGTTGGATTCTTACTGATTGTATGGGGTGGACAGGTGTCTTTATGAAGCTAACAACCTCAAACAGGTGCATCTAATTTAGGATAATAAATGGAGTGGAGGTGGACATTTTAAAGGCAGACTAACAGGTCTTTGAGGGTCAGAATTCTAACTGATAGACAGGTGTTCAAATACTTATTTGCAGCTGTATCATACAAATAAATAGTTAACAAAAATCATATACTGTATTGTGATTTCTGGAATTTCTTTTTAGATTATGTCTCTCACAGTGGACATGCACCTACGATGACAATTTCAGACCCCTCCATGATTTCTAAGTGGGAGAACTTGCAAAATAGCAGGGTGTTTAAATACTTATTTTCCTCACTGTACATGTGTAAACAACATTATAAACACAGCACAAGACACACATCAACACCTTGAGTGCCTAAACTCATTCAGTAAGAAATATGGCCAATGAGCAACCACTGGATGCTTAAATTCTTTCAAAAATAAATATAGTCTGCATTTACACGTCTTTTAACTAATGGTACCACACACAAAAAAATTCTGAGAAACTCAAACTGCTATTGCAAAGTACCCTTCTGCTATCTACACACCCCTAATCAACACATCTGAGAAATGACACCAGCTTTATGTTAACTTGCACCAAATCAATTCAACACAACTAGGGCTGCTCCCTCTTAGTCGATTAGTCGACTAATCGGTCAATTTAGTCTTAGTCAACTTAGATTTCTTTAGTCAATTAGTCATGTTTTATGTTTTTTTCATGCTGAATGACTTATTTCCAAGAAACATACGAGCACATCTCTGGTAAACACAAGAATTAAGGGTTGACATTTTACCTAATAGATATCACCGTGAAACCTACTTTGATTACGGCAATTTTTTGTTGTATTACACGTTTTCTGAAATGTGTTTAAATATGCAAGGAAGCATTATCTTATTCAATACATGCATCCTTTTGCATGACTCTTTGCGGAGAAACTCAGATTTACAGATCTGTCGATTAAATGAACTAATCGATTAGTCGATACAATGGAATGAGTGTTAGTCGACTAAGAATTTCTTCAATCGAACACAGCCCTAAACACAACAATCCAACGAATAGCAGAGACATGTAGAGAGTAGACGTGTTGAAATTAATCGATGCATCGGGATGCGGACATGGACGATGCAAACATTCTCAGTCACACACACACACACACACACACACACACACACACACACACACACACACACACACACACACACACACACACACACACACACACACACACACACACACAGCAAAGAATCCCAAATCGAGAAGAGGAAACATCGAAAGACACTAGTTAGCTTGGCGAAGATCTAAGTGGAATAACGAAGCTGAAGAGGTGTAGCTACACTACGGCACTTTTCCTGTCTAACAGCAGTGGTTTAGAACAAACGTTGTGCAAGTGTGCCTGGCTAAAGTTGGAGCTAACGGACTAGCCAAAGTTGGAGCTAACGGACTAGCCAAAGTTGGAGCTAACGGACTAGCCAAAGTTGGAGCTAACGGACTATCTAAAGTTGGAGCTAACGGACTAGCTAAAGTTGGAGCTAATGGACTAGCTTAAGTTGGAGCTAACGGACTAGCTAAAGTTGGAGCTAGCGGACTAGCTAAAGTTGGAGCTAACGGACTAGCTAAAGTTGGAGCTAACGGACTAGCTAAAGTTGGAGCTAACGGCGGAGAGTTGCTAATTCGGAGGACGCTGATTTTGGACCAGAGAGGACGAAAGCACGTTTCCCCGTTTCCCTGCTGAAGAGGACTTTGCCGTAGCTGGTGACTGGTTTTCGTGTTTGAGCTGTGTTTCTTGGACTAACAACTAACTGTAAGTTGGATTTATGTGTGTCTGCGTCACTAAAGATAACGTCCTGCTGCTCGTCCACTTGAGCTACCATCAGGCCCGCAACTTTTTTTTTTTTTTTTTTTTTTTCCTCTGGGCGTGTGTGGGTAGGTAGGTGTGTGATAACACAGTGGTTTAATAGGGTTTGTGTAAGTTTTTGTAAGTTTTACATTTAAACTGCTGTAAGGAGGAATCATTTTGTGTAGCTGGAGTGTTTTAAGTGGAAACTGATAGAGAAACGGGTTAAAGGACAGTTGTGTGTAATATCATTTGAAGAAATATTGCAGCTAGCATATTTGAAAGGTGTGATTTGTGTTATGTTTTTTTTGTTATTCAATATAACGGCTAAGTATTATTTGTAAATTTAAGTTATTGTTCAGTAAACAATACCTTTTTTGTTAAAGAGTTGTCTGGGGTCAGTTATTCCAATACAGCACAATAGATTTGCTGGTTAAAAGTAGGGTGGTATATGACTTATCCAAAATAGGTAAACCTTCGTGGTAGCTACTTTAAAGAAATGAACCCAAACACTTCATCATTCCAGTCTAAAGTTACGTATTGCAGCTTGGGCATTGCACTTGACAATGTAAGTTTGTCAAGTCAAATATCCTATATGGCATCGTGATATCGAATCGAAGACCTGACAATCGTAATCGAAAAATCAGCGAAGATTCACACCTCTAGTAGAGAGACCTGCACATTTAGTACAACAACCTGTTTAACATTACATCTGCCCAATACAGTGCACACACACAATTTTGAACATCCTGTAGCTTTAAGACAGAGCAGCAGGAATGATCATAGTGTCAAGATCAGGACCACACGCACATACTGTATAAGCAACTGGCATTGACAAACAAAGTAAATTAGGGTTGTCTCTCCCAGTGAGCTTCACAGTTACTTTTCAAATTGTCAAATTGCCCTGCTTGTAATTGGTCAAAACCAGTAGGTGTGGCTACATCATGACGCTAACAGGGAAGGGTCCAAACAGCAGTATCAGACTGCACTTTGGAATGTCAAACGATCCTAAAGAACAAACTGGTAAAACCAAACCTGTGTGACTGAATAGGCTGCACAATGTGTACACTGCAGCATAAAAGGGAGAGTGTAGCCTGGCATGCAAGTATTTGACCTACTTATCAGCTGGACTAGGCCAAGGTTTTATGGATTTATAAAGCACAGTTTCTCTGTGAATTCAGCTTTAAAATGTAGTCGAGATAAAAGTAAAGTACAATAAACCAATATTAGTAACATTTAGCTACAAAATGTAGGACTGTAGTCAACCAAAAGAAAAATTTTGGTCGACTGAAATTCCACCTATTCTTCAACCAATCCGTTGGTCGATGGGAAAAAAGAAATTCGACCAGAGTGCACCGAGTGCACCCTATCTGGTAGCACAGCGTGATGTCCTGAGGGCAGCGTATTTTTTTTTTTAATGCTTTGCAATGGGAGCGCCACAGGAGCGCCACGGGACGCAGAGCGTCTATTCTGCACGGAGCGCTGTTTTTCTAGTCGCGGCGAGTTGAAAAAAAGTTTAGTCACCGTTCACAGTCCCCCAGCCGTCCAATCACAGAGGAGGAGGGGCGGGACAAATAGGCTTTTTACTTGATATTGGGACCATTAAGCGTGTACTTAAATTGACTGGCGCTTTGCACACAATACTAAGGTACTTTGTTGTGTGACGTAATTCCCAAGAGGCTGCCTTGTAGGGGTGGGGGGAAAAAAATCAATACAGTATAGTATCGCGATATTTTTCGTGATAATACCGTATCGATACACAGACGCCAAGTATCAATCTTTTATGACATATGTGTTGGTCAGTCTGTCTGCTTGACAATCCCATTTTGCAGCAATACAACTGAAGTGAGATGAACAAACAGGGAAATTTATCTTTTTTGATAAAACAGATGTTGACAACATTTTCCCATGGGGACATTTGAAGTTGGAAAAAAATACATTGCAATATATCGCAGAATATTGCAATATGTTTAAAATCGCAATAATATCGTATCGTGACATAAGTATCGTGATGATATCGTATCGTGAGGCCTCTGGTGATTCCCACCCCTACTGCCTTGTGGGCGGCTCTGCGACGCGCACATACACAGGGACCAGACCAGACAGCGGAGCAGCATTGCACACGAAATGCCGAAGCATTTCCTGCTAAAGATTTCCCACCGTGGTCAGAAAATACAGAGGAGACACTTTGTTTCTCTCACTATGACTCTGGAGTCGCTACTCGCTCGCCGTCACTCTCACTTCTCCCTCACTCTATCACCCACTCCCCACACACAAGTATAAACATCAGGCCACTTACGTAGGCTACGGCGAAAGCTCTGCGTGGAGCCTGCGCACAACCATAAAACAAGACTAGTGCAGCTTCACTGTTGAACAGCAAAAAAAATGTCCCATGTACCGTCCCAGTCAGGACCGGACAAGTGGGAGGCGGAGTGCACCATGTGCAAAGCTGGCACATATGTTTCAGTGTCTTTATTATTCATCGTATTACATTGAAAAGGTATTATGAGATATTTTGTTGAAGCTGGATTTTCTAACACATATCACATCTAACATATTTATTTATTTTAAAAGAGAGCTATTATTTTGTTACAGGTTGTTACAGATTTTATTTTATAACAGAAGTTATTTATGCACCATTGAGGCATAATAAAGCATGTTCATTATTCTCCGAGAAGCCTGTCTGGGTTTGTGTCTCAAGGCCGGGCCGAGTGTCCTCTTTTTTGGAAATCAAAATATGGTCACCCTAGCCCAACCTATCGGCGTGCCTTCCAAAAGACGTCAGGCCGAAGAAAATGTCTTGTGAGACCAACTTACTTCTATTGAAGATCATTGGTCGTCGATAAACTCTTCTCCAGAAACGTTGTCCTTGCTGATTGGATATGATTTCTGGTTCCAACCGGGAAAACTAGGCAGCAAAATGATGACGGCACATGTAAAATATACAAACAGACCGGAACATAAAACAGGAGGACACAAAAGTCAAACACAACTTCAGCCTGAAAACATGCTTGAATTTATTAGCTCAGATCCCTGTCAGGAGACGGTCATTGCCATAGACAAAACTAGTTCAATACCTCAAATGCAAACTAAAGCAGCTCTGTCTTGAACTTCAAATCAGCTAGTTTCAGCTGCATTCTAACGGCAGACAACCCTCTGCCTGGTCAGCTCTGGTTCAGTCCAACAGGTTTGACAAGTCTTTGGCTACAGTATAATGTACACAGCACATGCTCAACAGCTGCAGGCGGGACTACATGTCTGTACTGTACACCACTTCAAATGATCAATTTTAACGTCCACTACTCTAGTATGTAGCCTATGTCACTGCTTCATATCACCCTGAGGTTGTCCTCGATGTTTCCACAGGAATACAGTTATCTTACTTTTTAACTTGTAAATAATGGAATTGCTCACAGCAGGAAATGTTTTTATTAAAATGTAGTAAAATCCATAAAGTGACTTAGATCAGGAAACGGAGCTCCTGGTACATGAAAAACTGTACTCGGGGGTAAAAAACTGGTTTCGACTGGGAATTAGAAAATGTGGTGCAATAAATAGGCCGATTACTGTCAACAGGGCCTGTGTACAAGAAAAACTGATAAAACTACAGTTACTGAACACAAATACTGTCGCTTGTATTGTTGTGTCTGGATATCTATGGCATAATTTACTCTAAATGTCTGAGCTAATTAACAATGATAGCCCTATTTGCTTTTGTTTATTTGCTTACCATTTCAAAAAATCCTTAACAAATGTATTATTCATTGCGCCAACCGCCTATAAAGAGAGAGAGAAGTTGATACGCACTTGAAGTCACAAATAATTCACTAGATAAAGTTCAGCACCGCTGCAACCCAATTCTGTTCTCAGATATCTTCCCAGTGCACTGGGCCCAGGCGAGCTGGTGCAGGCTGGCAGCAGGGCCAACACAGAGGGGAGTTAATGTATGCCGTTTTGTGAGCATAAGTAAACTGGAGCAGCTGAGCTAGGAGACTCATACCCGCATTCTAATGCTGAAGCCCTCAGGACACCACGTGGACATGTACAAACACACCAACGGTTGAGGAGTAAATAGCCCGGCCCACGAGATTCCTTACGTTTAGTATTAAGTCACTGCTTCAATGTTGTCTTTGTCAATGAAGCCCACCTGAAATACCTGGGTATTAGGGCTGGGCGATATTAAGTGTGGGGGGGAAATCAATTCAGCATAGTATCGCAATATTTTCCGTTGCAATGCTGTATCAATACACAGATGCAAAGTATCTATCTATAATTATATGTGTTGGTCAGTTTGTCTGCTTGACAATCCCATTTTGCAGCAATAACATTTAAGTGAGATAAACAAAGAATTGATCTTTTTAGATAAAACAGATGTTGACAAATGTTCCTTTTCGGGACATCATTTCAAGATGGGAAGTTTGGAAAAAAGGTAATAAATTGCAATATATCGCAGAATATTGCAATATGTTTTACAATATCGTCGTAATATCAACATTGAGGTATTTGGTCAAAAATGTTGTGATATCTGATTTTCTCCATATCGCCCAGCCCTAATTGAAAGACAATAAATTATCATATTGAATCATCGCCCAGCCCTACTTGGTATTAATCAACACTGAGTACAGTTTACATAAGAGTGGGCAAAAGGACTGAGAGGTTTTCTGGTTTGGTAACAGGATCTGACAGCAGTATTTCAGTATTTTCACATGAATGCCAGAACACCTTTTGTTTTTTTAAGGTAAACCATTAGACCTTTCTCTTCTGTAATAATATTAGCAATCCAAACTGTAAGCAAACCTTGTTAATGTAGATTTGACTCAGCTCTAATGGAACCAAAGTGCTGTTTTATAACAGATTGTGTTGCCTTAGCAAAGCAATAATAACCGGCGAGATTGCTAAATGATGAATGATACACTTAAAGAACTGTCAGAGATATTTCATACTCTAGATGACATGCTAAATAGGTACTGTATGATTCCTTTAAGAAGTCAATGTTTCAAATCAGCTGTGCTCTGTCTGCACTGGTAGTTCATACATTTTACACAATCCCGTTTGTTCTCGGTTAGCTCCCAGTTAGCTCATTAAGAACTCCCAGTTCATCTGATGAAAGAACGGAGCCCTGCAGAGCTGAAGGAGAGTACAATCAGCCATTGGGCCAAGTTCATTCTGCAGACTTGGCAATCACTGAATAAAGAACCAAGTTGGAGTTGGTTTGGGAGAGAGCTGCTTGGATCTCAATGAGCCACTGTCACCAGCAGGCTGATAATGACACACAAATCTGATTACATAAGTCCCACACGGACCCACAGTACTCAAATGCTCACACAACTCCATCTGAATACAGTACATCTACTTTCTGTTGACTACTATTATACCAACCATAGTAGCTTATTTTACCAAATTCAGCAAATTTTACAGTTTGTTTCCAATCTGAGAATTGCCTAAATGTCAGGGTATAGCTCTTCTGGGGCTGCAAAATGCTGTTAGTTAGTGTTTTAGCAATATGTTTAATTTGTATCTAGATTCAGATCACATGTGCGAGATATTTTTTCTTGATGTGCAGTAGTAAAAGAGAAAATAGCACACATGACAAAAAAAATCCCATACAAAAGTGTTAAGAACCCATTCCTGGATATACACCAAAAACTTTTTCCCATGCAAAAGGCCTACCTTTCTAACACATTTAATTCAAAAATGTGAACACGTTTTCGTGACATACTTCTCACTATCAGAAAATTGGATTGAAAGGATTACCCCTTTGGCTAAAGTACAGATTATCTCCAGCGTACAACAGTTGGATAGCTGCCACCGTAGGTGTTATTTTGAACAAGATTAAAGTTACGAGCCATGGTAGGTGTCCATTTCCCACCATCCGAAGCCTTTGAAAATCAGTGCCAATCTCCTGCAACATATCACCAACAGTATCTCAAACTCATTCTAAAATGCCACTCACCTTTATATTAACTAGATTAAGATCAAATTTACCAACACCTCCTCGGCTGGATAAGCGAAGTGTAATCCCTGTCAGATGCAACAATCCACTATCTGTGTAGAAAGCACAATAACATGACTGACCTGATTACAATGCTGCCTGCTTGCCTATCTAGAACAGATACAATAAACTGCAGCTCCCTTTGTCTTTTCTTTTTAAGAGAGTCTGTGATGTCCTATAGGGCGTATTACCGCATTCAGTCGGTACTAAAAACACTGGGTGCTTGTTGGAACAAGTAGAATGGCATGTCAATGGAATGCAGTGGAATGCTTCACAGTGAGGCAAGTTGTTGAGAGTTTACACCTGAAGCCTCACTCCACTCCAATCTTTACAATGTAATATAATGCTGCAGCCGCCATGTACAATTCTAAGGGGTTAGTGACGCATCAAATGCAAATGTACTAAGTTAGAAGAATACAATTTTAAATTAAAAATAAATATAGGTTTAAACATTCACAAAGTGGTTACGTGTCTTGAAAACAACAAACAGCCAACTCACTGCCACGATAAGTTATAATGGTATGGATAAGTAAGGTATTTTACACAGCATATCGCCCTAGAAAACGTTAACCAATATTGACCAACAAGCTAACATCAGACAGGTACAGGTAACGTTAGCGGATAACAGATGCTAACTGGGGAAAGTTAAAACAGACCGTAACACAGTCTGAAAACTGTCATTTTCGGTCACCCTGTGTATTTTTCCTTTCTAAATTGTCCAACCAAAACGAGGTTTTGGAGCTAAAGAAAGAAACGCATTACAAGAGCACTGACATAATGCGAATCATTGGCTGCTGCTAGCTGAAGTTAAGTTAGAGTCAGCAACAGGTAGCTCCCGTCCCTTTGCTTTAGCATTAGCTTTGTCAGCTAACTAGCTCATACTTGTTCCAGCTCAGAAAGACCCATGTATGTCATGATGCTCAGAGCTACTCACCTTTTCTTGTAACCGGCTAATTCGTGTTGAGGTGTATCAAAAAGGCAGTAGACGTGGTTTTCCTGTATCTCGTTATATCTCGACCCTGATGAGCTACTTTTGACACTTGTCGTTGCTGTCCATAACAGGTAGAAAGCAAGGCGGAACTAGCTTCACCAACTACATTTTGACCCAAATGAAGTCACAAAAAGTAACTTTCTGGAGCGGGCGGAGCAAGAAAACATCGCCTGAATTTTACACAAAATGCTAAGAGAACCGTGAAATGCTGTATTGAAATGTTTGTTAACGCTTTGCTGTCAAAAGGTGCTTCAACTTAAATCGCTAAGGAAGGATTAAATACGGTTGCGCATGAGCACTTCTTAGCAGGGTGGCTGCTGCTCGCCCCATAGAGAGCAGGAATCACGTGACCGACTGAGCTCTCTGAATGTGTAGCAAATGACATTTCTTTGTGATGGTTTGATAAAGAATGTGACCATAGCAAGAAATAATAATACATATTATATATGAAGGTATGGTTAAGGATTGGCCACTAAAACACTTTGGTGAGAGGAAGGGAAAGACTGTTTCCAGTCAGGTGGTTCCATAAACTTTGTCCCCTTTCACCTGATTTTGTCACTATTTGTAATGACAACTTTTACAAAGATGTTTTGAGGAAAATGTGTTGCCTTGAATAGAGGTTAAAAACAATGAATTGTTTTAATAAAGTTAATTTGCTGTATTCAATCGAATAAAGATCAAATTATGACAAATGATAGCCTAAAATATACAAGATATAGCCGATATATTCATTTTTTTTCGCACTTATTTTTCACTTTTAGCACAATCGTAATGAGTATGCCACACGCACTTCAAGAACATAATGCTTGTATGTGACAAATAAAACCCTTGAATCCTTGCACATGAATATTCAGACAGAATGTCACTTTTATTAACATTATATATAATTATCTTTCAGACCACGCACACTGCCATGCACAACTGACAGACTGAGACAGTCATTCCCAGGGCCATACAACTCTACAATGCTTCACAAAAGGGAAGAGGAGAGATAGACTTCTCGGCATAGTCTGTCTGCCTCTCCTTCCTCTCCACCACTTCCACTACCTCCTATAACAACAGTTATGTACTGACTGTCCACTGGCCCACTGTTTACTGGCTATATTAGCCCATATGCACATCCCCTCCCTCCCTCCTTCCCCCAGCATGGACTGAGGTCTAACTCAAAACTTGAACAATGGCTGTCCTTGCACCGCTATATAGTTTTTATGTTACTATGTCTACATCGTTCTCTTATATTGTTCGTATTTAATGCTGGTCTCTAGACTTTATCCTTTATCCACTATTGGACTTATTTGCACTACCACCATGACACTCTCTCATAGAGAACCTTACCATACATACTGAATCACAGGGTCAGTCCCTGCCCTGTCACTGCTAGCGTCTCATGCTTAAACATCCCTTAGTACATTCATGTGGATTTTTTATGATGTATGTGTAGCCTATGTTGTGTGTGATGTCTTTAAGCTACTGGGACCTTGAATCTCTCCTTGGGGATCAATAAAGTATCTATCTATATATCTATCTATCTATAATTTAGAATTGGCAGTTATCCCAGGGTGTAATACAATTTATATTTAAAAAAAAATTGGGTTCAATTTAAGTGCATTTTGAGTAGTAGCAAGGCTTGGTATTACTAGTTCAAGTCCCGGTACGGACCAAGTACAGATTGTAGACTGGTAAATGGAGAGGTGCCAGTTCACCACCTGGGCACTGCCATGGTGCCCAGGTGGTGAAAGCAAGGCAAGGCACCAAACCCCCAACTTATCAGGGTGCCTGTCCATGTACAGTGTAAAATGTAATTTCCCCTTTGGGGGGGGATCAAAAAAGTAGGTCTTCTTCTATTAAGGAAAAATGGTCAGATGTGTGTGTATGTATGAAAAATAGTGGGTGAAAGCCTTTTCACACCACTGTAATGGAAATAAAAAAGACCCTGTAAGTCATTATAATAAAAAAAACGTTCTCAAAATAATGACTTAGTACCTCATTATAATGAAGTCTTTTTTTTTTGGTATAATCACGCTAGGACTTTGAAATGTTATTGTCTAGCTGTTATATGTGTATGTCTGTAACTTTGTTTTAATGTGCTGCTGCTGCTGCTGTGCTGTCTTGGCCAGGACAACGAGAATTCTAATCTCAATGAGGTTACATACATTCTAAATTGCAATGTATCTCATTATAATGAAATACAGGATCTTTTTTTCCTCACAAGGCCTAGTTTTCATCTTATTCTTTTCTTTTACTGGTTGAAATGGGCTTTCATATCAATGCAACTGTGAGAAATATTACAAATGGGCAAATATTTTGTCTTCTTTGTACAAAAGTGTTCAAATGCCCCATCTACATTTTAAGTTGCATTCTGTCTAATTCAACTCTGCTCTCTCTCTAAAACTTCAGTAGTCATACAGCTTTCTTTCTGCAGACGGTACACCGATCAAAAGTATTACTAGGCCTACTGTGTTCTCTTCTGGTCATTTGTTGAACTACATGGTATGAGCACAGTGCATGTTTTTGTAGACTGTAGTGTACACCATAGATCAGCGGCAGAGATATGTCTGCCATCTACTGGGCTGGTAAAGACTCTGCCACTGAGTGCATAGACATAAAGTTGCTGGACAAGTCCAACAACTCAATTCAACAATCATCTGAACAAAGCCACTCACCCAATACCTACCACCTATTACTATTTGCTGTTTAATTGAAAAGTCTTAAATCAAACTCAAACACAGAACAAACTGAGAAACAAATTCAGATTGTTGAATTCCAGAACAATGCGCCGATGCCACAGCTGATACCGAAGCCGTTCAATCAGCGATGAAACTGCTTGTGCCCCTTTGTTTGCCTGGTATTAGGAAGTAAACACAGCATACAGCGCTGCCTGCTGTGTGAATAGCTGCCACAGCCATTCCCAGTCTGGAGTTGTTTTCTCTGCTGAATACCCTGCTGAACAGTTCTCCATGAGAGGAACTGTTGGGTATGGTAAGGAAAAGTCACACAAAAACAAACCTGCCAGTGACCTTTAGGTGGACCCAGTCTAGTCTTAATGCCCGAGACAGGGTTTCCCACCCTCTTATTGTATTTAATTATAGTAACCCTTATATGATTTGATACCAAAGTGATTTTGCTGGGTTAGTGGGCAAGGCCAGCAGAGCTTTATATGATATTGGGACATATCTGTTACCGTTAAAGTGCTGGGATATTAACATTGGAAAAATGGAGGTGATATGGTTCTTACAGTAATATAATAAAAATGTATAGGCCTATATTGTTGGTGATGTATGGTGGCCGACGAGGGAAAATGTGCTACGGCCCAAAACACTTCCATTAGTAGAAACACATCACAAACAACAACACACAAACCCCAAAAACACATGCAACAGAAAAATGCATTTTATCAAAATACAGCATAGAAAATCTGCTTAGAAATATAGGAAATATTGGATATGATAGAACAGCATAATGTAATTCTGCTAAATAAAACATCACATTTTTAGTTTCACTTGTTTTCATTTTAAAAGGTGCAGCAGGTAAGCCTTATAAAACTAACTTTCTGTCACATTTGCTGAAACTGACCCTATGTTTGAGTAGAACTACATGAACTGGATAATTAAAAAAGAAAAAATCTGGCTCCTCTGGCACCACCTACAGCCTGTAGTGCAATTTGCAAAAATCCACCTTATATTTGCATAAATTATTAATATTTTCTTTTTCTTAAATTACACAGCTAAAGACACATTTAGCATAACAGAATTTTTTTTTTGTTAGGGTGTTCGTGAACGTTAGATGACGCTCATCTGTGTTGCCAGATCTCGAGAGAGTTTGTTCCTGAGACAAAGTTTTCTTCTTGATTTGTCCATCTGAAAAATGCCACTTTAGTGTCACATGTTCGGGATATATGTGACAAACTGGTCCAATATTTACTTTGGTGACTATGGGTGAAATAATCAGTTATAATCTGTGTTCACATTCGCTTCTCCCATTGGAATCAATACACTCTAAAGAGGAGTGGCAGTGGCAAAACCCCTGTGACACAGATACAGGAAGTTACTGAGTTGGGGTGTCTCCATTCTAAACTGTCTCTGCTTTTACTGTTTGTAGCTTATCTTTTTAACTTTATGGACCGTTTTCACAGCAGACCTGTTGACTTGTCATAGTAGGAAAAGCACAGCTGAAATTGATAACCTTAACGATGGTTATCGTTAAGTGTCCTAGTAAGCTATTTCAGTGAGTCAGCATGCAGAACACCAGGGCCTCTCCTAAGTGGAATGCAGCCATCAGTAATGTTCTAATAAGGTTCTTTTACAATAAATGTTCTATTAAAAATACTTTGACATTTATATTGGCATTTATGTTCAAATAAGAGCAGTTAAAACTGTCCGGTCAAATCTGACCGAAAACAGTAAATTAAGGGGGGTAGCAACAAACAGTGTTTAAAGGTTAATGGTTTTGAATACACCTGTGCTTGTCCTACTAAGTCATGTCTGCCGTGAAAAAGGTCTATTATAGCTCTGTGTTGTTTTGTTTCGGACGTGATTGTGGGCTGTGGCACCTGGACACAGAAACTCCCATCCTTGGATCCATTATCCAATAGGTATTGGTAATCCTGTTTAACCAATTATCCAATGACAATTGTGCCATATGTTTGCCTTGTGCCTTTGTCCATTTTGACCGATGAAGAAGTTTTGTTGGAGCTTTGGTCTGTTCGCATCAGTTCCTTTTTTCCCTGGGAATTTCTTACAACTTAACTTCTTTTTAGAACCACTAAATTATATATATATATATATATATATATATATATATATATATATATATATATATATATATATATATATATATATATATATATAAAATCAAGGAATCCACCCAAGCACATTGAAAATTAGATTGATCTGGACCCAGGCTTAAAAACACAGATTTAGATTATTAATCTGTTAAGGATAATGATCACAGTTGCAATACATCCTTCTGACTGACCTTACCTGTTGATATAGTCACAGAAATACGTTCTTGAACATGTTGTACATGTCCTCTTCTGTGTTTTTCATCGGGGCAGATTGATCCCATCATGGGTATGTTTCCTCTTCAAAGAATCATTTGCCAATCAGCATTGTGATCCTGCATGAAACAGCCTCATATTTAACTCAGAAACAGTGAACAAACAGAGGAAACTTGCATCACTGAACCCTCAAAAGGCTTTCTATAAATATGCTAGATAGTCCGAGCATTTTGTTGTTAATAGAATCTGCACAATGCGTGTGCTATTTGATAGGCTACACCCACGTCTTCAAATCTATAATTAGTCATCAGATTTATTTTGCAGCTTTTGTTGTGTCTCCATTTAAACACTCCTTTCCTGTGACAAATTTGATCAGATCATAATTTCTAACAATGATGGAAAAGGTGCTGATTTTATGTGCTCTACTCACTCAACTACGTTGACAGATTAATAGATATCGGATATGAATGTTTTGTTGCTCTCCGCAGTCAAAAAAAACAGATTTCTAATTTTAATGTTTCTAAAAAAGTCTGCATTTTACAAGTTAAAATACTTACCGTTTTCTTTTTTTTATCTAACAGTGCCAGGGAAGAGAAGAAGAGAAGACGCCAAACCGTTATAACCTCAGCCTGTACATGAGCCAGACATGCAGGGGTCTACCTGGGTGCTACCAGAATGCCCAGACACTGCCATACCCACACACTGGTGCGCAGCACCCTAACCCCAGATTATCAGCGATTATCAGGCAGGTAATACAGCAGTGGCTATAGAACCCTAAAATGATTCATTTAAACTATTTAAGTCATTTGCTACAAACCATAGCTGCCTAACACCTTACTGTTAATATGTTTACCTCAAACAGTGCAGTAAACAGTCAACCTAGATCTGGCTTCAGCTCATGCAATGATGGGATGTTTAAAGCAACTGCAATAGAAAACATTATAACAGGCCATATACAAACATATGTGTAAAATTGCATAGCTGAACAAGGTAGCAGCTTTTACCTCAGGATATCACTTCAAAACCCATCCCTGCAGTGAGATTTAGTGATAAAACAAGTCACGCAGTCTACAGGGTCTGGGCTACAGGTGGCTTGAAATGCCTGCATTCAAAAAAACAGTACAATTGGTCAATTAAAAGTCTTTCAAAAAGTGTTCACAAAAGTTACAACAAATTCAGCCTTGACATATACCTTCGAGGAGACTAACCTGCTCCCAAGCCACACTGGACCAAAATGTATCAAGAGATCCTGAGTGCTCCCTACATCAGTTCTTTATGGGGCAATGGTCTCCAGGTGTGTGCCTGCTGATAGAGAGGCAGAAGGTGGAGCTTCCCTGAGAGAGAGGAACTAGAGCCCTTTCCCAATTCCCAGGGGCTGCTTCTCAAGTTTCCTCGCTTGAACCGGAAGTTGTTCTGGCCCTCCTTGGTGAAGGCCATCTTAAAAGCTCTTATTCATTCCCGCGAAGAGCGAGCATCGTGGATACCCATGCTTCCTTGGCGGGACGGACTAAGATGCGAGGAAGGGAAGCAAATGGATGCAATTTAAGGGAACTGAGATTCAGCCTTAATCTGTCCCACTGAGGGCCAGAAGAAGTTCCAGTTCAAGCGAGGTGAAAACCTGGAACAGTCTGGATGAATTCAGACCAAAATGTTTTACATGTTGGACCAGTCATGGGAGTATTTCCATCCATCCGGCAGAGCAGAAGCACACTTGTACTTTAAACTAATTCATCATCATGTAACAGATAAATACCATTAGTAGTACAGTACATAATAATAAATTAGGGTGGAGTTAATTACAGGCCAAATGACAGTGATGTGTAATTTACATTCTTGTGTATGATAGTAGAGGTTGGACATCCTTTCCGTGGTATTGCTAATGGACCAGAGTTTCTTTCTCAAGAATAGCAAATAACTACTCATAACACTAACATAATGGTGGAAAAAGTGAAACCGCAAAAACACAAATGTGGGTTATATTTAGTAGCAAAGGTGACTCCACTGTCCTGTTAATAGAGCCGCCTACACTTTCCTTGTGTCAACAATAAGTGGAAACAATAACCACATCAATGTCAACACAGAGGCTGATTATACACTGCCGTATCACAGTTTCACTCAAACATTAGATAAGCCAATGCCGAGGAATCTTGAAAAACAGATAACGGGTGACTCATGGTAATAACCCTCATTACCGACTTTAAGAAATCTGCACGACAGGGTGACCTCTAACTCGCCCAGTATAGACAGCCCTTTATAGGCTGGGTCCGGGGCAGTGGCCCGGGTTCGAATCCCACCCACAGCCCTTTGCTGCATGGCTTCCCCTCTCTCGCCTTCCTTTTCTATCTGTCTAAACTATCTAATAAAAAATGGCCCCCAAAGTTCACTCACCCTGTCAGTACAGTCACCGCATCACCAAGACTCTCAAACAAAATATTTTACTCCCAGAAAACTGCAGGTCCGCTGCAACTCTCAGTTCTTTTAAATCCAGGCTGAAGACCTATCTTTTTAATGTTGCTTTTCTTTAAATAACCTATTTTTAACTGCTCTTTCTTTAAAATTCTTATACTCCACTGTACATTTTATTCTTGTCTTTTAATGATTTTAAATTGTTTTTGTTTTCTAATTGCTCTTTACATTTCATTTTTTGTCTTTTAATGCATTGAAATTGTTCTAACTGTTTTTTAATGTTTCATGTAAAGAACTTTGAATTGCCTTGTTGCTGAAATGTGCTATACAAATAAAGCTGCCTTGCCTTGCCTTGCCTTGCCTTGCCTTGCCTTGCCTTGTACCACTTCCTGCTGTGACCAGGACTTAACATAGGCTCGAGATGAGCTGCGCCTCGCCTTTAAAGTGAAAGGGAGCGAGCGGCGTCAGCCGGGGGCGGTGATGAAAAGTTGCGGTCAAGTTTCCAGCCGTTTCCAGCAGCCTTCAGTCTGAACAGGAAGTGTAAGGTCTGGTTCTGATTTATTAAAATGTTATCAGACCCATATAACAGCTTGTACGCAGTCTCCAGTTGTTTTTATCATGACAGAGTAGCATGTAAAATGCTCTGCATGCCACCTGTTGCTGATGTTAATGTACACAGACTGTAGATGATCTGTATTCTTAGACGACTAAGCATCACCATCAGACACAAACGTGTTCTGTTCACAGAATAAGCCTTTAAAAATAAGACAAACATCAAAAATCTCTCAAAATCTCTCCAATTAAAAAACAATGACAGTTTTTACAAAACGTCATCGTTGATTCAATTCTGAACCAATCAGCTGTTAGATCAGCTGAGAGCCAGGCGTTTCCCATCATGCCCTGGGTCTTGCAGTCGGTGGAGAGCAACTGCGGCGCCCGGCTTTAAAAACTGTGGCCGCCTCAATCTCGTGAGGTCATCGTTGCCCACGTGTGCATGACGTCAGAGCAAGTCGGGGTCAAGTCGGACACTAATCAAACCGGTATGCATTGGGCGGCGATCGCCGGTGATCGATTCGGCGAAGGCCTGGCTCATCTCAAACGAGCCTACTGTAACGTAGCCGGATCCACTGCCACCCACACTCCTGTCATCGCGAATGAAGGCCATCATCGTGGGCGTCCCCGCTCGATAAAACTAAGGATGGGAGTACACCCAGAAGAGCTGGAGCATCACGGAAACTTGATAAAAAGGTTGGCCGAGGAAAGGGTGTTTGTTTTGAAGGGAGATTCCTCAGACTATAATTAGTTACCCAAAGATCTGCAGAGTGTCAGATATATTTAGGCTAGAAAAATAAAACAAAGGTGTCTGAAGTTATGGAATTTGTGAGCACGTAGATTGATAAGATCGAGATTCTAGTCAGTATCTGTACTGTTTATAAGAGAATAAACATTCCCAGCAGGGCATTCGTTTTCCCCCCCCATGTACAATAATGACATGTTAGTGTCGGGGACTGAAATGGAATGTACCCATTGGTATTTACATTCCTTGGTGAACAAGGTCATTGTAATGGTTTTACCTCCCACAAATTTGGATCAACATGTTTAAAATCCAACCAGGGGGGAAGTTGAAAAAAGGAAGAGTCCTGGACACACAAGATGAGATAGACGACTAATCCAGAGCAAGAACTTGTCGAAAATAACATGATTACATTAAAAACTATCCTCAATTACATGTCATGTGATATGCTACTTTAGTACAAAACACACTAATATTACTGTGACCACTACAGAACATATAATATCTATATTCCCCTTATAGACACCACCGCTGACTATCCTTGTAACAATTTGGACACCATTAAGCACATTGACCAAACAAGGTCCAGGATATAAGGCTATTGGGGGAGATGCAATGTTTTCCGCAGTGAAGCTGTCTCACCAGATGGATGAGATGATGAGTCCCGTCCGTTTGCAAATTACAGTGCCCAGATGTTTTAGGAAATTACGGAGTCTTTTTGTAAAATGAAAACATATATTCTCGAGCCATTCACATTCACATCAATGGGCTTCAGGCTGCGGGCCACATGCAGGGTAGTGAAGTCGGAAAGTATTGAGAGACAGTCTGATGCATAGTAAGAAAAATGTATACGTAAATGGACTGCATTTATTTAGCGCTTTTCTAGTCTTAATGACTACTCAAAGCGCTTTTACACAGTACAGCCATTCAATTATATTTTATTTATAGTGCCAAATCATAACAGAAGTTATCTCAGGACACTTTATAGATTAGTCTAGACCGCACTCTGTAATTTACAAAGACCCTAAGGGCAAGCAACACACACATTCATACCATACAAGGTGCCACCTGCTCATCAGATAAACATTACATCGATGGTGCAATTTAGAGTTCAGTGTCTAGCCCAAGGTCACCTCGAAATGTAGACTACAGGGGCCAGGGATCAAACCGCCAACCTTCAGATTGGTAGGTGGGTAGCGCAGTGGCTATGACACATGCCTTTGGTGTAGGAGACCAGGGTTTGATTCCCACTGCGATACATCAACTAATGTGTCCCTGAGCAAGACACTTAACCCCTAGTTGCTCCAGAGGCGTGCAACCTCTGATATAAATATATATATACACCTCGAAATGTAGACTTACCTTTGTTTTATCCAGGGACTTACAATTGCTATATATATATATATATATATATCAATTGTAAGTCGCTGGATAAAAGCATCAACTAAATGACACGTAATGTAATGTAGACGACCGCTCTACCACCTGCGCCACAGCTGCCCCAACACTAGTGTTATGTTTTAAATTAAAGGTGCTGTAGGTAGGATTGTGAAGATCCAGGACTTAGCCAAAATATTTGAACATCGACAACTTCTCAGTCCCTCCCCCCTTTCCACTAAGGGAGAATGAATGCGTGTGCATGAGCAGTGATTGACACTGGCCCTGATTGGTGCATCTGAACAGGGAGCGGTGGATTTTTGCAAATCGCACTACAGGCTGTATTTGACTTGATTTGATTTTGATTTATTTAATTGTATCAAAAAAATAAATAAATGCCATAAACATGAAAAGACATCTAATACAATCGAGGATAAAAACACAATAAAGTCCAGGACTTACTTCCATTGTGGTCCTCAAGGTGGTGCCAGAGGAGCCAGATTCTTTTTTTTTAAATGACCTGCTTCATGTAGTTCTACTGCAACATAGAGTCAGTTTCAGCAAATATGACAGAAAGTTAGTTGTATGAATCTTACTTACTTAAACTTTTGGGAAACTGTTGACTTTTATCCTACATTCAAATCCAATGAGAAACAACTCCACAGAGCCTGCATTAGCTCACTTTTACCCACCTATCCTACGCCAGGACTTCATCAGCAAATTTTCCTGTTTCTTCTTCATAATAGTGCATTCATGTATTTCTGTCATGGGAAATTCATCTGTCAGACATTAATCCGACATCCACGTTCATCGCCTTTTAAAAAGCATTCCTCACAGATTAGGGGTGATAACTTAGCACGGAAAACCCCATTCTTACTGGGTTACACCTTCAGTGGCTCCGCCAGGATGATAAGAATCAATATGCAAATACCTGAATAACCTGAAGCAAAAACGATTTTCACCGAACCATCTATGGCCATGACTTCTATTTTTGACAGTCACTTCTGTTTGACCTGCTGCCAAAGTGACGCTCTGTACTTGAGTATCATCTGACAAAGAGCATGTATCCAGGGGAATGGTAAGAAGGTTAATCTCTTTCCCCCGGCCAAACAAACACTGCTTTGTTAGATGAGGTGGGAGGCGAGCTCTGAGTAGGTTTAGGTCTGCACGAGTGTGGGTGTCTCCAGAAAAATCAAACAAGCACTGCATGCCTGTTTCGCCGTTTCAGTATGATTAATGGACAGATACAAAGCATCACATTGATCCACTGCTTCCTCGCTCACTCGCTCTCCCCTTTAGCTGGAAGTGGTGGGAGGGCGCAGAAGATTTATGGCCCTCATAATGGTTTAAATAGGTGAGGAAGCACTTAATAAACAACTGAGTGGATACCCCACGTGGAGGGGAATGAAGACTAGAAATTCTTATCCCATGACGCCCTCTTCGTGCAGGTGGAAATGCAAAACTGTTCCTTTTTTGGACATTGTCCTGGCATTACCAGGGGTTAAATTGGGATTTGTTATGTGGTGGGGCTCTCCCTAGGGGGGTCCGGAGGGAGGCACCCCCCCCGGGAAAAAATGTAGAAAAATAAACCGTTAAATGGTACTTTCTGGAGAGTTTTGTGCAAAGAAATGGAGAAATTGTCTCAGTCTTACATGATATGTGCAAGAGTAGAGCCTACTTTGCATTGTCGTAGTATCAACAGGTATTAGGGCATTTAGCATTTACATTACTGTTAATCAGTCATCACTTGATTACACATTGTATTACCTTGTTATGATATAAGAAGTGACCCATACAATGTGCCAAACAAAATGTGCCACATGAAGAACTGTTTGTTCTTAATTACTATGCACATCATGTCATTTATATACTGTATGTTTTTTTGATATTTCTATTTAAAATTGTAAATTTTGTTTTATTTTTTTAAATGTGATATACCTGCCCAGGGACTACAGTTGGAAATTAGCAATTGTTGCTATAACCTGGCCCAAGACATATTCTCTTGTTTAACAAGTTTAATGTTTATTTGTGCATTGTCCCTGTTTCAAATAAATTTCCATTCCAAGAGACAGTGCATCATATGACAGTTGCAACAGCTGAGATGATTTGGGTCTATGGTGTCCACCTCACACAAACTTCCTTCTCCCATTCTCTCTCTTTACTACAACACACACGCACATGCACACGCACAAATCATGTGACGGTGAGGACCGGTTCAACGGCTTGGTCAGCGACATGAACTCGTAGCGGCCAAGGAAGCTTCCGAGCACCGGGCTTCCACCGCTGCGAACGGGGTTTTTTAGCTTTAGGAGAAGGCCTTTTATCTGTTAATCCTACCGACGGAGACACTTTGGCGTTATGTAGTTGACCCACAGTGGTAAATTGTTGTCATCTCAGCTCCGTCGAGACAAAATAGCCATGCCATTTCAAAAATCTTTCATTTATTGTCAAAAATATCATGTTTTCAATAGCATCACTTTCATCAAATTTTATGTGACATATTTAGACTGCAAGCAGGCACAAACGAGCAGGCTTAAGTGCCGGGGCTGAGCCCCGGAGAGCCCCGGCCCAATTTAACCCCTGGGCATTACCAATTCACGAGTCACGCGATGTCTTGTTTTGAATACCTAACACAAAATGCATGATGTCGCTGGCGTGGAGTATTAAATATGAATCCACTCTCTCCAGTTCCTGTCCTGCATTCAGAGAGGGGGTCCCTTCTGAACAGGAAGACCGTGGATAATGCCAAACTTAACTCACCTTTAGTCCATCTAATAAATTGTAAAACAGAACACCACATGAAAACCAAGGCACAGGCCTTCTTCAGTCACCCTGAAGGCCTGTGTGCTGCAACGCATTGGTGCGTACTCTTTGCTTTATATATAGATATTATTATGAGTCATATTTCTGTATCTCTGTATATCTTCACTCGAGTTTCTGTGCGGGAAAGTCACCGGACAACACATCTTCTGAACATAGTCATACTGAGAAATACAGAGAGATGTGTGGAGTTGATTAATTAGAGTCTTAATTAGCTTTGTAGCAACTCATTTGGCAATGGCTTGAGTGTAACGGACGTTCATTAATATCAAAACGTTACGCACTAAAGCTTTAACTCTACTAAAAATAGGTTTCAAGATTAGTAATGTAGTTTATGCCAAAGTCATTACCCTGTCCCTTCTTAGCAGGAGTGAAAATGAGTCTCAACATTTGTTGTACTCTAGTTTCAGAATGATAAAGACAGTTCGAGAACAACTAAATACAAAATAGGATGTAGGGTCTACAGGATGATTCTTTTCCTTGGAAACTATCATGTTTTTTTCCTCGATTTGGGCTGAGCCCCGAATGTTTACAACGTCTGGCTCCACCCCTGCTCATTTCTTCATTGAGTTAAACTCACTTCTTAATTCCACATACTACAATCACGATAAGTCCACGCACACTGTCATCTACGCGGTATTTGGCCATCTGGTGGACGTGCACATTACCACTGTCCCGGTGTCCTCGTTGACACTGATCTGCCATAGTTCATCACGTATTCACCTGCTGTATCTGTATATGTACCTGCCCGACAGCAGATGGACATCGTCAGGTGTTTGAATGGCAAATTAAGATTTGGATCTGCAGCTTCAGGACACTGGCTGTTTACAGAGTTGCACAGCTCGGTGATACTGTTGCACTGTGAGCGGCTATCGCTGTATCTGGCGAACGTGTGCTCGCACACAGAACATGATGCGATGACAATCTCGACTATCATGTGAAAAATGCCATCCAGTACAGACACGCTAGTGAGCATTAAGAAGTACAAATGTCTGTTTTAGCAGCAGCAGAAGGAATGTCTGGCAGTCCGGGGCCATCTCTGCAAGAAAAATTAGGTAATTTCCCAATACTGTATTAACGGTTTGGACTCTTTTGTCTTTTGAATGTTTAGCCAGCTGCAGCTTAATGAAACTCATCTTTGAGCTTGGTGAGGTGGCATCCAGGAATGCCTGCTATTTAAAACAGCCCTGTCATTGTTTAGTCGCTGGACTGTGAGCGAGTTCTTTGAAGCCCTTACACTACACGCTCTGAAATGAGTTTTTAAAAGTTATCCATTTCTGCAGTACAACGCCGTCTCCTTCTCCGCCTGACCGAGCCCGCTTCCTTCCTGCCGGTCCTGGCTGTTTGGTTATGACTAGACTTCATGTGTTTTGGTATCAGCAGGCATGTTCGGACCGGCGGTTCAGATAGGCCAGTCTGTCCCCAGTCTGTCCCCGAGCCACTCTGGTCCCAGCAAACAAAACCAGGAAGAGGAGGAATGCACCGACGCCGGCTTTCACTGTTCTCGCAGCCAGTTTGGACTGGAACTGTACAAGAGCAAGCGAAAACACTAAAAAAACCCTTGATGTGTCACAGAGTTTCATATTGTCATATCATTATTAAAAGAAATATATATGTTGCTATTTTTTTTGCAGTAGTTCGGTACCACTTTACAACAACTACCTTATAAAGGGTTTAAGAATGGTTTGTAATTGGGTTATTAATTATGAACCATGTCATTATTAATCACTGTAAAGTGTAAATACATCACCGTTGATTAATGATTTACTACCATTTTTGATTGGCATAAGGAAGCATTGGTGTGTACTGTGCAAACCACATCAGCATTTTAGTAACTCATTAGTAAATGGGGATTTTTTTTTTTTACACTTGACCTTTTTGCAGTTCTAAATGTTTGTAACTCAAAAGTAAATAGTCCTAAAAAGGAGATACCAAGAAACAAGATGAGTCACCTCAGTGAACCGATACCAACGATGCTGCTGGTACTCGGCAGAGAAAGTTATTTTCACACCTCAAATTCCTAATTCAGCATTCCTTTGTTGCAGGATGTGATAAAAAAAAAAAAAAAAAAAATTAAATAGTAGCGAATGATGGTTGTGCTGTGCTCAGTGAGTTGTATCCTTTGCTACATGCAGAGGACAACAATCCTGTCACGGTTTCAAGGATTCATTGTTCATCGCGCTATCTCCACCAAAAGTAGCTCTCTCATTCACCTTCTTCTACATCATAACAAACAGTAAAACAAAAAAAGTTATTTGTCATTTAAAGTTGGTCTATATTATAATTAAAGTTCAGCCTTTTGTTATGTACTTCTATTTCGCACGTTGGCGGCCTTTGTGAAAATAATTATATATATTTTTTTTTTGCTGAGGAGAGTCATGCAATAACAAAAATGTTCTATTACAAAGTTGGATGGACTTCCTTATTGACAAGAGGAAATGATCATCTCATGATTTGTATCTATAAAGCTCTACTGTTAAAGCTGTCAAACTACCTCACAACTCTTCTCTCATTAAATCGTGTACCCAAACTACAAGATCTAATAACTACGTCAGCTCAGATTTTTCATATCTACGCACTAATCTTGGCATAACTAGTTTCAGGTACTCTGCATCTTTTAAATGGAATGAACAACAAACTGGCCTTATGCTAGATATATTTTAAGAGGTTATGTTTTTGGTTCGGTTAGTCCGATTGCTTTTGGTTTGTCTGTCTGTCTGTCAACAGGATTACGGTAAAACTACTGTCCCGATTATCATGAACCTTGGTGAAAGGGTTTAGCCTAGGCCGAGAATGAACCCATTACATTTTGAAGCGGATCTGAATCACGGAGCATACACACAAATGATTTTTTTCACTTTAGTTACCATTGCGAGAAAGGGTGCGAGTGCTGCGTTCGTGTAGGGTCTGAATAATCGGAAAAATACGTTCACGACTGGGACAATTCTGTACACTGCATTAACATTGTGAGATAGGGTATGCCTTGGCCGAGGTCTGCACTCTCCGGGTGCCCTTGTAGTTAGTTTCATTAACTTTTTTTTATGTTTTTACTGGATTTTGGGCGATTGTGGTTGTCTGGTTGTGTGCTTTTCTGATTATGAAAGTTTCTAGTTCTCAGGTGTCTCTTAAAAAAAAAAAAAGAGATCTCGGGCGCCTGGTTAGCTCACCTGGTAGAGCAGGCGCCCATACATAGAGGTTTACTCCTCGACGCAGCAGCCTCAATGTGGCCCTTTGCTGCATGTCATTCCCCCTTTCTCCCCCCTTTCAAGTCTAAGCTGTCCTATACAAATAAAGGCCTAAAATGCCCAAAAAAATAATCTTAGAAAAAAAATAAAAAATGTCAACGAGACTACCTGACTAAATAAATATTGAATCCCCAGTTCCCACTCCAGTAACTTACGTACAGTCCCTAAGTCAAGTGATTTCATTGGTAAATGGTAAATGCACATGCCAGTACAATGCCCTAATCTTAATGTATGGAGCCCAGTGAGACTTTAACAAACAATAATAACCACACAATCATGATTGACCATCAGCCAGCATGTCGGGTGGGGAGGGGGCTGGAGGGGGCGCAACAACATGGAATAAGGACTAAGACAAAGCAAAAACAATGCAACTACTGTTATGACAACAGCGTGATTAAGGTTGCAATCTCAATCCCCCATCCAGCCCATATCACTTCCCTGCGCAAACAGCAGACATGCTCCTGTTTTTCCTTTGTTTCTTTTCCCTTCCCGGTTCTCTACTGCGCTCAAGGAATTCGGGGAGGAATGTAGAAAAAGCATCCTGTTTTCATTCCGTACTCTTAGTCAGCTATTCACACTCTGTAGTGCACGCTGGGGGGTCTGGGAGTTCTTTCTGACGTCAGGGTAAATAACTGTCGCTCGACGAGTAATGGAGACACAGGTGCATATTATCACTGCATGGCCTAGTTTGGTTTGGCATCCTACAGTACCAGTGTTGGGGAGTAACGGAATACATGTATCGGCGTTACATATTCAGAATACAAATTATGAGTAACTGTATTCCGTTACAGTTACAATTTAAATAGTTGGTATTTAGAATACAGTCACATTGTTGAAATCGATGGATTACATGACGATGCATGACGAGTTTTTTCACTCTCTAAATAAATTAAGGCAACTCCATGCATTTCCCAGAAGCCCCAACATGAAAACGAAAATATGAGCTATGATCACTGATAGAGGTAGAGATGGAGCCGGAACCGGCGCAACAGAGCCGGGGCAGGAACGCGTTTCTAAGCTAGAAACAGTCTAGCTTAGACTGCGCTTAGATTTTTGTAGTATGCAGTTCGAGACTACAAATCCACCTATTCTCTGTCATTCCATAAACACTTGAACCTGTGACCTGGGATGTCCTGCAGATGATTGGAAGTCTCCAACATCCTCTATAATAAACACGTCCCTCTTACAGAACAGCCTATCTAAAGTAAACATCAGCGTACGGCGCGACGAGGGGACAGACTCGACACCATCAAGAGTTAACCACTGCACTTTACACTATGGACAAAGAAACGCAATGTGTACCATGGTACTCAAGGACACTTTACAGTAAAACCAGCACATTAAAAACAGATAAGCAATACAACCAATACATAAAACAAGCATATTAAAAGCAAATTAAACCAGTAACTATCAGGTGAGAAATGTAAGAACCATTGTATGTGGAAAGCTAGTCTGAAGAGGTGTGTTTTGATGAGTGGTTTTGAATGTGTCCAGGTGAGTACAGTCACGGATGTGTATGGGTAGGGAGTTCCACAGGGAGGGGGCTGCAATGGTGAAAGCTCGGTCACCCCCAGGTACGGTGGTTGGTCCTGAGTGGAGCAGGTCTGTGAGGTAGGAAGAAGTGCATTCTTCAGCCGGTTCACTGTGTTCCTGTTCTGTAGGTTCTGTTGATCACGACTTCAAAGTAGACAGGCCTCATTTTTTTTCTGAACAGTCAGGCTGAAGTGGAGGCTTAAAATGGGTCAAGGGTTTTATTGGCAGCAACCCTTTATTGGCAGCAATAAAGGGTTTTATTATTTTAAATGGCTGTCATATTTTTATGACAGCAATTTAATCTTAATTCACTGATACAAAGAATTTGATCCATTCAGTCTGAAAAGTCAAGAAGGAAATAATTTAGTCCCTATTCAAGTTAGTGTATTTGTTGTTGAGTTTTATGTATTTTAAAGACCTATATAGGGACCGACTTAGCCTAGGCTATAAATGCGGTGTGTGGTTTATTCTACATACTTGTCCCAATTGACCCAATTTTGATATTTCATACTGTAGTATTTGCAACAGCTGCCTGTGCATGTGTACTTAGTTCCTTGGAAGTCAAAGGGAGAAGAGAAAAACATGGCTGCACCCTTAGGTCTTGTTGACACAACAGATTAATGACTCTATGGGCCTTATCTTGCGCCAAGCGCAATTGACTTTGTGCACCGACGCATGCATCATTCCTATTTTGCACCCGACGCACAACAGACTTTTCCCTCCACAGACTCACATCGGTAAATTAGGGAATGTATTTGCACTCCCGGGGGCGGTTTAGCGAAAGAAGGAGGCGTGTTCAGGCGCAAACGTTCCCTGGTGCTATTTTGCAGTTTCAGAAAACAATTCCACCACAGACCAGGAAAAACCTGGTCTAAAGTCAGTGGCGCGTTATTCAGATGCTATTTTAGGGGTGCAAGCTTGGCCATAATGTAGCGTGTGCACACCGCACATACACTTTGCTTCTCTCATCTCACGGACCCAGCAGTTCACATTTTTGCAAACCATAAATACAAGGAAAAATATGACCTTGTTTTACACAACATTTCCATGAATCATGGATGTGTTGACATAAATTAGGAAATATTAGAGGACTTAAGGAGATGTGATGTTGAACTGCATGTGCCGATGCCACTTAACGGAAAATGCCCCAGCAGCAGCACGGGAGAGGAGAGACAGAAGAGCTACATCATCTATAGTGAGGTAATCCCGGTCTAATTAGTAGTTAGACTACATTGCAAAAATATCACCATGCATTCATAACCCCGTGAATCAGTGAGAGTGAGCCCAAAACATCAGAAAGTTTTTGTGACATTTCTTTATTTACATTTTGTCAAAAAGAAAAATCAATAGCAAACATCTTTGCCTTCAATAGAGCAAAGTGGCAGTTGGTCAAGGCCCCCCCCTCCACCTTGCCCCCCCCCCTCTCTCCTCCTCAATAGCTACAGACACAGAAATGGCACATCCTAAGGAAAGCTCATTGTGGGACTGGCTCTAGTGGCTGTAATTCTGTACCAAGGCTGATTTTTTGGGAAAGAGACTTCAGATACAGTATTAGAGGACCACTAAGGTCTATATAAAAGAGACTTCAGATACAGTATTAGAGGACCACTAAGGTCTATATAAAAGAGACTTCAGATACAGTATTAGGGGACCACTAAGGTCTATATAAAAGAGACTTCAGATACAGTATTATGGGACCACTAAGGTCTATATAAAAGAGACTTCAGATACAGTATTAGGGGACCACTAAGGTCTATATAAAAGAGACTTCAGATACAGTATTAGGGGACCACTAAGGTCTATATAAAAGAGACTTCAGATACAGTATTAGGGGACCACTAAGGTCTATATAAAAGAGACTTCAGATACAGTATTAGGGGACCACTAAGGTCTATATAAAAGAGACTTCAGATACAGTATTATGGGACCACTAAGGTCTATATAAAAGAGACTTCAGATACAGTATTAGGGGACCACTAAGGTCTATATAAAAGAGACTTCAGATACAGTATTAGGGGACCACTAAGGTCTATATAAAAGAGACTTCAGATACAGTATTAGGGGACCACTAAGGTCTATATAAAAGAGACTTCAGATACAGTATTACTATATAAAAGCATCCAAAGAGCACCATGTCATGGGACCTTCTAAGAGCGTGCACCCAGCAAATCCACCATTATAATAGCAATCCGCCATGGAACAAGCGCGCCTGCTTTTAAAGGGAATGCGAGATAATGCTCCGATTGGTTTATTGCATGTTACACCCAAACCCCACCTATGAGTAATGTAGCTACTTCAGACCAACCCATTTTAGATTTGTGTCGGGCACAAGAGTCATTTGTCCTGCCAGTATAATAGCAACAGCGCCCAAGATCCGCACACAAAGGTACTTGCGTTTGATACTTGCGTTTCAGATTGTTAAAATAGGGCCCTGAGGTTGCTTTCACACCTGACTTTTTACAAAGAACCAATAGGCCTATCTGTATGTAAAGCTGACAGGTAACTCAGTGATTGGACAGTGTTGGCTTCTGTCATCCTGCATCATCAAGACCCACGTAGGGACAGACAGCAAGCCATGCAGCAAAGCAGGTGTTCAGACCAGGGCCGGAACCAAACGTAGACTTTTTTTTTGATAATTATATGCCTAAAACTACTACTACTAAGTACATTATTTGGGAAAAAAACATGATAGTTGCCAAGGGAAAGAATCATCCTGTCGAAGCCTACATCCTATTTTGTTTCTAATTGTTATCCAACTGCCTTCATCATTCTGAAACCAGAACACAGCAGATGTTGAGGATGAATCCTATTCACTCCTGCCACCTGGGGACAAAATTGTCTGATGTTTCTATTTTTATGCTACATAACGTAGTTACAGTAGGAATTTGGCGTCAACACAGCATTACTAATCTTGAGACCTACTTTTATCAGAGTTCACAGAATGAATGGAAAGATTTCCCCAGTAATAATGCCAGTTACACGTACGTCCCGACCCAGTGTGTCAAAAAGTGACGACAAGAGTCCCGACCAAGCGCAGTTTTTTGACGCGCTGGGAGTGAGAAGGTGTTTGTGTTGTTGTTGTTTTCTACTTAATTTGATACCCGTCATGTGAATGGAAGCATTCATTTGCGTAAGAAGCCACCACCTCTCTACCAGTAGCTACTGCAGTAGTGGGCCACTCACATATCGCATTAAATTGAAGAACACTTGCATTGATTGGCTGTGAGCGAAATCGTACAAGGATAAAGCATTGAATGCCGGTATCGTTCGACTGGGGAAGTTTTGATACTATTTGGTACTGGGTTATTTCGGTATAAACCCTAAAAGGTATCGAGTACCGATACCCAGCCCTACCATGCGGTCACCTTCTGTTCAGGATTATTTCCACAATAACATATAAATGTGTTTATGAATAATCACATGGAAATTCAATGAAACGTTTTAACCAGCTCTTGAAAATGTAGGAAATAACTTTATTTTTTCTATTACATTTCTAAATTATAGGACCAACTGGCCTTGCTAAAATAGCTCTAATTTCAATATGTTATAGGTATTTTGGAAACAACCGATCACAATGAAAGATTCAATTGATTGGTTGAAAAGCTTATTTCCTTTATTTTCAAGTTATTACTCAATGAAAGAAGAAGAAAGGTTTGCATATCTATTATACACTGAAATCCTCGGCTGCAGGTCAAGACAATATGGGGCCTTTTAAAAGGCTGTCGTATTGTAGCTTTAATGTCTTACTTAAATGTGTACTGCTGTCTTTAACAGCTTCAGTTATGTCTTTGTTTAGGTCCGGCAAGCTTTAGGTTCTTAACAATTAGGGTCCAATGTTTAACAAAGAAAAGAGAACATGAACCAGTGGTAAACACTAACAATATTGTTGTCATGTCATATGAGTACTGAATATGTAAAAAAAAAAAAGTTGAAATAAAGTGTTTGCTGGAACATGCAGTGAGTGACACGGCAATTAGATATCATAAGACAAAGAATAAAATCACCATTTTTTTATTTTCTTGCATTTTATTTTTTATTTTGTCATACACAAGTCGCTGCATCATTCATACAAATATAAATACTTCTCTGAATAAGTTAGAGAATAAATAAATTGTTTTATATACAATTCAGCATTTAACTGTAAACTTCTAAGCTGGTAAACTATCCGTTGTACACAGCATTGAGATATTTGAAGAAGAGTTACAGTGACGGTTTATATTCCCATGTGTCTGTGGGATGACTACAATCAAACATGGCAGATGGAGTGAATGGATTCATGGCACAGAGAAAGTGCAGGCTGCAGATAAAAAGCTTTTGAAGTGCAGATCATAAGTGGAGAGTCATCTTTTCCCAGTTACTTATTACAGAGGAAGGATTTGTCCAGGGGGAAAAAAACAACATTTGTTGCATTTTTTGGCAAGCTGCAGGTCGTTGAAACTTTCTGGCTTATCATCAATCAAAACATTAAACAGGAGCTATGCAATAAACACTCAAGCCAACACAATAGGCCTACTGTTGTTGTTATGCTAGCAGAAAGTTGACTGTATGCGCGCGCGCGTGCGTGTGTGCGTGCGCATGCAGCTCACAATAGACCTTGCATAAAGCTAACTGTGAGATAAATCCCAAATAAATGACTTTCACTTCACTGAGACCATGTCTGCCAAGAGTGAACAAGCTGCCATTTTTAAGAACTGCCCGATATAAAAAAGAAAAAAAATGCTTATGTGTCGTAAACACTGGGCAGGACACCAGATTCCAGCTCTGATACAAAGCAATATTAAACTGAACCAAAGGTCAACAATGACAGAATGGTTTCAAGAACATTAAAGGTAAACATTGACAAAAGAGTTACCAACTAAATACAGAGTTGATGTTGAATAAGTAACAATCCTCGGTGTAGGTGAGTTGTGGATTTGAAACTGTCCCAGGAGTGATTTGTCCATTTAAACAAACGAAGCACAGATCAGTGACTGATTAGTCATTGTAAACTTTCTTGATGTAGTTCCCAAAAAGGCAAGACACCAGTTTCCATGTGCTTGGCTTTAATGGATCCTTCCCTGGCATCTATTGTTAAGTTCAAAAAAGTTCAAAGAGAGTTCACGAAATGACTCCAAACGTCTCCAGCCAGCGGTGTTCCTGCCGTGGTGCTTCTGTCACGGTGAGCTGCCAGTCTCCCAAGCTTGGTATTGTTGACCAAATGCTTGAACTGGTGCCATCCTTCCACCGCCACATCCCCACAGTTGCTAAGCCTCTTGACGTGTTTCAAAACCCTGGTTCTGGCACTGAAGGTAGTTTGAAGGAGTCTCCGGCCCATGGAGGTTGAATCCATCGGAGGTTGAACCGCCTCTAGGTTTCGCTCAGTTCTCTACCTTCTCGTTCTGCTCCTCAGCCTGTTTACTCCACCCGGGTTCTCTTTTGATGACAGAATCTCTTTTGCGATCACAACGTTGGACTTGACCACAGATCTGCATGAAGAACATTCGAAAACAGGTGAGCTTTGTGTGTCTTAGAAAGGACCATCAATCACAGCACAAATATAGATTTAAAGGTTGGCTCCTAAACGGTTCTTTATGTACCTGAAAGATGCCAGCAATGTGTTGCTGGTTGTGCTTGCAGATTCTACCAATGGGCCCACGACATTAGTCCTTGGATTCTCTGAGCTGTGGACAGATACAACAGCAGCGTTAAAACATGGATACAACCCTCCCAATGCCTAAATAAAATTAAACCTCCTTTGCCTGGCATTATTATGGGTAACACTTTACTTGAAGGTATCGACATAATCGTGACATGACACGGTCATAACTATGATATGACACTGTCATGAACGTCATAAATGTTTATGTCTTCTGTCATTAATTGTCATTCAGTTTTTGTCATGACAAGTTGACATTGTTTGGGTTGTCTTGATTTATGACAACTTGACATTAATCAAAGTGACATTACCAGGTCATTACTGGTCATGACAATTATGTCAAGTTGTCATGACAAAGACATCCTCTGGTAATGTCATCCTGGTTAAGGTCAAGTTGTCATTACAAAGACACCCCAAACAAATTTAACGTAAACTTGTCATGACCAAGACAACTTCTGGTAATGTCACGTTCATGACAGGGTCATGTCATAGTTATGACAGTGTCATGTCATAGTTAGGACAGTGTCATGTCACGATTATGTCGATACCCTCAAGTAAAGTGTTACCTTATTATGTTAATTGAAGCAAAAGTAGTTCAGGGTTGACTAAGCAATTTCCTTAGAATACCAAACTAATATATCTTTAGATGCTTATGAGCAGGAATGCAGGGTGTGCCTTTCGAAACCCCACCTACTGTAGGATAACATCTAGGTGACTAACCCATACTGGTGGTTTCATTATGGCAAGAAGTCAGAGACGCAACAAACATTTCCTTGAGCAAAAGCAGAAATGTAAACTTTCCCAAAATAGCACTGTTGCTAATAAACCTTTGTGATTTCGATCAAGTCCTGCAAGGAACTGCGGGCCATTCTCTGCACTCTGACACCTACCCCTATACTGTATAATCATTATCACACACTGAATCATTTCGCCTCCTCTCTGACTCGTCCTCTACATCAACATATTTCAGGCTCGTCACACACGGCTGACGCTGAAAGAAGAAACAGAGTCTTCTTCGATACTATCTAGCATCCAAAGGATGGTACGTGATGGGCTGTAGATCTAGGTAGATGGAGGAAGGAAGGGAAGGGCGCTTACCTTTGACGGCAGAAGCCGGAGCAGGTTTTATCGGCTGGGTTAAGGCATTCGCAACGTTCAGCCGAACGGCGCCGGCGACGAGACAGGGGACTTCCCAGGCCATAAGGAAGCAGTTTACTGCAACGGAAAACGAAACATATTAGGACGGTGTTGAAGCAATTGGGATTCTGGGACTAGTTTTGAATATTGTCCATGAGCGCTATCGGGGGTTGGGGTCAGGGGTAGGGTTATACATTTTAGGGTTAGGTTTGGGCTTACATGATGGGCGCTACGAGGGGCAGGGGCCCAATGGGACCATCAGTGTGGAAAGCCACTTAAAAAAACTCTTTAAACAAAAACCTAGTTTGGTTATTTAAAATGAATAAAGTCTTTATAGACAGGACTGTAAAAATTAAAAGAAATTCTCCGGTGTCACATTAGACAATTTATTTCAAAACATGATAAATAACAATAAAATATAATAATTTATTCACATAAAAAAATTATAAGACACATTTAATTAAATGTTATTAAGTGCTTATTGAATTGATTGCCATTGCAATAAAAAAAAAAGACACATACCCATCATAAAAGGTTAGTAAAACAAGTGCTTGGATAACGGTGCTAAAAAAGGGAGATTGACTAAAACCCACTAGGCTATATTTTAGGTTTTTTTTTTTTTAGTTAATCTCCCAGTCTAGTAACAAATGTAGGTCTCTGAGTGTATATGTCTGAAGTGCTGTGCAGCCTCACCTTGGCGTGTTGACCCAGATAATATCCAGGTGGCAGAAGTAGATGCACTCTTTATCATCCCAGCTGTTACAGGAGCAGCGCTTGGTCCTGACGCGGTGCGGAGCCTGAGCTGGCTGCTCTGGCCTCTCTGATAACGGGAGTCCACAACCTAGAAAAATACATCCCGAGATTAAAAAAAGTGCAGACTAATCCTTTGCAGTAGGACCGTGTCCCGTTTGTGGCTATCAACATGTCAACACAAAAGAAATCCACTTGGCGGGTTAACACCCATTTGTGTGGTTAAACAAATGAGATTGTGATTTATGGTGGAACATTTTGATTACACTATAAATCAGGGAGCTTAATCCAAGTCAAACAATCCTGCAAGAAGTGGCTGCATCAATAATGCTGTGGGTAGCAATGTGATTACTTTTCAATAAAAGGCTGGTTGCTTATCACAGGAAAGTATTCTCTGGAATGCTGAACCCAGCTCTTGTTTTGTACTCTCTGTGGTGACGGGCAAAGAGTCAAAAGCTGCAGTTTGTATCCCAGCGTCTTCCTCTTTTGCTCAACTAATTCGTGCTGCTTTTACTATTTCGTAACAATGCTCATTTAGGTAAACCTCAAACCCTGACCCTAAAACCTTTATCTAAACCAGCTAAGAAAAACTTTGATAATTGATTGCATGGACTTTTTTTTTCTTTTACCCGATTTCATTCAAAATCTACAAATACATTTAAAAGAAAAAAAATCTACAATTCCAAGAAACCCAAAAATATGCTACTCACCCTCTTGCAGAGCCATGCAGATGATAAATAAAGTCAGTGTCTTGCACATGAAGGAAGCCATCATCATCATCATCACCCCTTTGTCTGATGTTGTGAAGTGAAAATGCAGCAGCAGTCAGATGTCACACTCCGAGAGGCTTTGCGAGTCTTTGCAGTTGTGCAAGTTGAGGCTGGAGAGCAGACAGGTGCTTTGTGTTCACGTTCCTGCCAGGACATCTACTTATACTACAGCCCCCCCCCCCCACCACCCCCCCCGCGGCTGATATCACGGTGGCCCCTCCTCTGCGTACTCGTCAGAACAGTGTTGATTACACAACACGCACATATTCCACCTGCCCTCCTCGCATTCCAGCAGTGACCTTAACAGACAGTGCTGTCAGCGCCCCCGGCAGGCCAAGAAGGGCAGGGACAACGAGTCAGGGACCGACTGAGATTCTGACAGCTGCACGGTTTGGAGTAAAGAGCCAAATGCCTTCATTTTCTGCTGGTATTGTTTATATTTCAATAGGATAGGAAAAAAAAAAAAAAAAAAAAAAAGGTCCAAATATTGAGTGTTTTTGCTTTAGAGTTTACACTTAGATTATCTTTGGACATGACACCATAACTAAAAATGTCCTAGACTGAGATTAAGACTTAATTATTGTCCTGAAAGTTACAATTTGGACCAGTGTAAGAAGAAGTACTCTGATATTTTACTTGAGTATAAGTAGTAATACCACAGTGTACTTTTTTTTTTTTTTTAGAAAGAAGCACATAATATCTGTGAATTACAGTTAGTAATATATTCATGTATAAGCATCACTAATGTTGGTAAATGTAGAGCTAATTTCAACCAGGCTACTTGATATACTGCTGGGTAGTTTAATCCATAATACATCATAATGATGATTTATATTTTGTATTAATAATCTGAAACCTGCAAAGTAATTTGTGACTTATGTTGTCCGATATATAAATATAGTGGTGTATAAAGTACAATATTTGCCTCCAAAATGTGCTGAAGTAGAAATCTGAGACACATCAACATCTGGATTTGAGTGAGGTAACAACAGTGGTTATATAAGCAGTATGATGCCAACGTTGTGTGTGTGTTTCAATGTGTTTCAATCTGGATGTGTGTGAGAAGAAAGGGAAGAGAGAAAAGCAAAAAAAAAAATGTGGCCAGGAAAAAAATATATATATAATGAAGTAATATGAAAAAAGAGAAACATGAATTAAGGGAAAAAAATAAAACTAGAAGCCCGGTAACATTTGCTGGCCAGCTACAGGGGTCACCAAGCAGCGCTGTGAGTAGCCACTGCTAGGGCTGCACGATATGAGGTAAATATTCAATTGCCATTATTTTGATTAAAAATGCGATTGCGATATGACTCACAATGTTCATTTGTGTATCATCATTTACATTTTCATTGAAAAATATTAAAATTAAAACAATGAAAATGATTATAGGGTGATTTTTTGCAAGGATCTGTATAAAATACAGATTTTTTTTCTTTAGTCTGTAGGATACAATTTATAGGCTGGGATGTCTCCGTAGCACCACAGAACTTAATTCAGAATGGTTTGACACATATTTTGCCCTTAATAAATATTGCGCCCGCCCCTGCGATTTGGATATTGCAGAAGTCCATATTTTCGATTTCGATTAAATTGCGATTAATTGTGCAGCCCTGGTCACTACACCACCGAGCTTCTAGAAACACATGTGTCACTAACACATTTCTTTATGGTACTCTCTGGTGGGACCGCGGCGGAGTAAAATCCTTTATCCCATAGAAAAGATATCTCAAACAAACAAAAATGAGAGAGAGAGAGAGAGAGAGCGAGAGGGGGAATGACATGCAGCAAAGGGCGGCAGGTCGAAGTCGAACCTGCGGCCGCTGAGACAAGGCCTGAGCCTTTGTACATGGGGCGCGCGCTCTACCAGGTGAGCTATCCAGGCGCCCCAATATAGCTACGTTTTGAAGAAAAATTTGGATCATGCAACAAGGCGGGCCTGCTCGGTTGTTTCAGGGAATGATTGTAAAAGGTGTGTGGTGTTTTAAGCCCCCAACGTCGTCTTCCAGGCAGCGCTGCCTGGAAGGCACTAGGATTAGGCAATGGTTAGGGTTAGGGTTAGGAGCCTTGAAGTCGAGCTGCGCTTTAAACACCATTGAGCGATTGTAAAGAACAGGTTTACAGCATTTCCTCTCTAACTGGGACATTTTGGGACTGATATGAGAGGATTGCTGTGGACGAGGTACACGCGGCGATACACCGGTAAGAGCTAAAGAGGTTTAACCATGCATCCAGCTAATGTATTTACCACGTATTGTCAAATTCTAATTGGGAATTCAAGCCATCCAAAAAGTGTCTCTCTTGATCGATACAACTATACGTTGAAACAGTTGACTGTATTCGGTCATGCAGAACAATAAGAACAGATGATAGTCCCAAACGCAGGAGGTTAAGCGAGGCCATGACATGGCCCTCGTCTTTTTCTTTCTCTCTGTTTTTCCAGAGGCGTTGGGCATGCAGGATGAGGCTGGAGGCGGGGGGGGGGGGGGCAGAGAGGAGCATTGGCAGTAGTAACAGACAGAGGGCTCGCATATGCCACACGGCACGGCTGATAGGAGGATGATGAAGTCGTCAGCACCCCCCCCATAGGAAGGTGAGGTCATGGCACGATCGTCCCACCCGCCCCTCTACTGTCACACAACAACATCTCAGCGTGGAACATGCTCTGACCTTCGTAGAGAGATACGCAGCCGCCTGCCACATCAGCTTTCTGTAACCCACACCACCACGCATGTAGTGCACTGACACACACACACACACACACACACACACAGTCAGTTTACACTGCCTATCTCTTACCAGTGACAGAAACTGACATCATGAATTTGACCACAGCCTGGCTACCCACACAGTCTAACAGTTAGAGTTACATGAAAACACACTCAGGTATTCCTCGCTCTTATCAGCTATAGAAGGGGTTATGTATTTCAAATCCATAGGTATGTCCATTTATGTACAGTCATACGTGCATTTGATAACTCGATATCGCAGGCAAAAATGGACGGTGTCCTCGGAACAAATGCAAAGAACAAATCATCAAACAAGAACGTATTATTTAAAATACAAACCACTCAGCATGGGCTGACATGTTTTTTATGCTACTCACTTTAAAGGCTTTATATCAAGGCAATCAGTCAGGAGATTATAGTAAAGAAACAATGTTCTTTAATTTCTTTTTATAAAAATGTTTCTTTAAAAAAATGTTAGTACATCTCTGGAACCTTTGTGTTCCATTATATAATACAATTAAAGTCAAATTCCTTGTAAGAGCTAAACTCCCTTGCAGACATATACATTTTTTATTTGTATTTATTTATTTATTCATAACTTAAAGCACTTCCAGAATCTAAATATTAAAAAATTGTGTAAGTAAATGTGAAAGGTCTGGCCAGTTTGGTCAGAAAGGTCTGCTAAAATGACCCCTGCAACATTTATTAGGTCAACTTACCTTCTTATTACTTGTCCTGTATTCATTCTGTATGAAAATCACAGAATTAAGAGCCATGTGTCCCATGCAGGAAAAGTCATATACACTGAACAAAATTACAAAACGCAACACTTTTGTTATTGCCCCGTTTTTTCATGAGCTGAACTCAAAGATCTAAAACTTTTTCTGTGTACACAAAAGGCTTATTTTTCTCAAATATTGTTCACAAATCTGTCTAAATCTGTGTCAGTGAGCACTTCTCCTTTGCTGAGATAATCCATCCACCTCACAGGTGTGGCATATCAAGATGCTGGTTAGACAGCGTGATTATTGCACAGGTGTTTCTTAGGCTGGCCACAATAAAGATCTTTGAGTTCGGCTCATGAAGAATGGGGGCAAAAAACAAAAGTGTTGCGTTCATAATTTTGTTCAGTGTACTTTCTCTGCAAGTCCAGAAGTTTCTGCCAATTTCCTATGGGTCATTGTTCAGGCGTATAAAACGATAAATTAGTTTCACACGCTCTTTACCGTACATGGCTTTAAGTCCGAACCGAAGCAGAAGCCAGACCAAAACAAAAAGGCAATTAGAAACAGGAAGGAGTACAATTGTTTAAGCCATTCAACCCAAAGATGGAAAATGTGAGGAATGTTACATCAGAGGAATGCAAAAGATAGGGAGAGACACCTACAGAAACAGGAAAAAACACTGCTGAAACATGGCCATTTGCGCGTGGTCATAGCGTACAGGGGGTTAAGTGGTGGGGGGAAATGCCAAAAGGATGTCACAATGCAGAAAGACTGGCATTTAACCAACTATGTGTTACGGTGAAGAAAGGAAGAAAAAAAAAACTCATCTAGAGCAAATATTTGTCCAGTGGTACAGACTGGAAGAATGGGCTCAATCTCAGTCCCCTTCCCCTGCTGCTCTCTCCAGACAAGGCAGCAGAGGAACACGGTGACTGTGCAAGTCGCGGTGTGCCCTTATCCATTTCCCACATCCGGCTGCTGCTGAGGGCGACTGAGGAATGTGAGGCAGTGTGACGATAAACAAATAGCGGAACCGTGATTGCGGAGGATGAGTTCAAACGTTTGGTCTGTGACACAATAACACAGAAACAAGTCCCCACAGTGACACAGTGGAGAAAAAAAAATGTGTGTAAGGTGTTTGTGCACAAGGAAATGATAAAATGATGGCATTATTAAGCCACATAACTGACTTACTGTAAGTAGCCCGACACTTCTTATAGGATCAACAGTAGTGTTAAAGCAGTCAGGGCCCAAGATATTGGGAAAAATAAAAATAATCACACTTTTCTTTTCAGTATTTTAGTTTTTCTTTCTATTTCAATTGGATAATGCAAACTATGCATCGGAGAGTTCCCAGATTAAGCCCCTCTGAGGTTGTTTTTTTCATCTCTCCATCACATCTTTTGATTGTATTGATTATGTAAATATTGTGGCCGGGTTGGTTCAGTGGTATAGCAGGCGCACATATACTGAGAGGTTTGTGCCTCGACGCAGAGGTCCAGGGTTCGAATACGACCTGTGACAATTTCCTGCATGTCTTACCCCCCTCTCTCCCCTTTCTCACCTAGCTGTCCTGTCAAAACATTAAAGGCGGAAAAGCCCAAAAAATTATCTTTAGATTATGTAAATATTAATGTGTATTATTTGCATGTGCAAACCAATACAATAAAAAATAATAACTAAAAATATATTTTTCTAAAGTAGTTCAGTTGTAATTTTATTTTGTCTATTCAGAATTTGACAATTAGGAGACAGTGTTGGGCTGGTGGCCAGCAGATCAGACTGTGGTTGTACCAGGTATGGATGTGGAACTGTGTGAATGTGACAAGTCATTGTTGCAAATGAGTATTTGTTCTCGATCGACTTACCTGGATAAATAAAAAGGTGAAATAATTAAAAGATTTAAATTAAACAAAAGGGCGCACACTCAACACTACATTGCTAGGCAACGCAGCGGTTGTTGGTGTTGTTATTAAGAGAGTTCAGTGTGTTGTTGTACTCACCTGTCTGAGCGTCATTAAGCCAGCTTGGTTTTCCTGTCGTTTCCTGTCTGCTGCAGACAATTTCACCTCAACACACTTTGCAGGACTCACTCAGTCATCCTGGCCCTAGTTGAAATCATGACCACCCCCAGGAATGTGACACCACATGAGGGAAAAATGCAGACATGTCATCGTCATGGGTCAAAACAAATAAATTACAAACAGGAAGCAAACTTGGCAGATGACGCAGATGAGACAGAGAGACATATGAGTGAGGTGAAGAATATGTACCTGTGTATGAGTATAGATGGAGGCTTTGATAGCATCATTACCTACACTGACCGAAACTACAAACACTTAACACACTGAGACAGTTCCAGTGTGTTTGAAAGTGTGTGTGTGTGTGTGATCAGGGTGTCATCTCTACGTTATGATACCAAGTAAGGACCAATTAAAACAAGAGCATAGCTGATAGAAGCTCTGAATCATATTTATTCACGGGTATGGTAAGAAATACTGTATGGTATACTGTATTATACCATTCATGTTCTATGCTACCGCAATCCAACTAATACTAACTATAATGTTCAGATTAATCTAAACCGTTTACATGATTTATTCAATTTTGACCTAGGGAAGAAATAGCTGGAATATACAGTAATATTCTAAACTCAAGGTTCACTTACTTGCTTTATTCCGGAGCATTCAGTTGGATTCCATGGTCTTCTACAATGGGTGGAGTTCGCTCAGGTGTCAGGGGTTATTACCCCTTTAGAATATTATATGTATTATTTTTCACACACACACACACACACACACACACACACACACACACACACACACACACACACACACACACACAACAAATTTATTACAGAATGTAATGTACAGTAATGGTAGCTGACTCCTTTTCTTCACATTGCTCACCAGACATAATTTATGTATAATGTTTCATATACTGAGAGCAACATGAGATATTATCAACTCTTACTTCTATTTACATTTTTTTAAAGAATTATGACAATTTTATATATTTGTAAAAGCCTTCAATGTTTTAAGCAGGACACTTTGAGAACTAGAGTAAGTTCTGTTCCGTTTGCAGTTTAACGAGAAGAACCGTCTTAACGTTTCATATATCTAGTCTTTCAAGATAGGCAGACCCCCGATGTTCTATTTGTTTTTAAATTGCCATGGTAATGGACATCTTTGACTCTTTATCATCATAGAGGATGTGTGACTCAAGGCAGTCTGAAGCTGTGGATCAAAATGAAGATTGCAGAAAAACTAAAACATGGGGATTTCATTTGATTACATACATTTTGTTGCCTGTAAAATAAAAGAAACAGAACCTCATGCATACATTCAGGAGGCATTCATCTCCATTTACCCCCCTACTGTTAAAGCTTTCATATTCCTATGAACTTCAGCTGACCCACATCATGGCCACTAGGGGTTTCAATAGCATTATTGCAAATGGAACATGGAGAAAATGAAAATGATGCATCATTTAGTCTTCTAGTGAAAAAACATTTCAGGAGAAAATCAGTAGAAAGAGAAACTGACCCATCTGTTTTTCAAACTTAATTAAGTTATGGTAATAGTAATCTTGTACTGTAATATATATATTATTATTATTTGTTTTTTTTTAAATGTCATATTTGAGCTTACTTACGGATATATACACTCACCGGCCGCTTCATTAGGTACACTTGTATAATCTAATGTGATCCAATGCTACAACTGCGTAATCCCATAAATCCTGCCTTTACAAAGATAATAATGTTCCGTTTTGATCGACACTGTCAGAGAGGTTTTAATTTAATTATGTGGTTATTATGGAGATTTTAGTTTCCAGTGGTGTTGAACTGGGCTGCATTGCTGCCTCTCCAGTATATTGAGAGGCGTTCCTAATATTTGGTCCACGCCATATACGTGCATACATGAGAGGAGCAGAACATTAGAAACACCTTTCAGTACAATGCACTCCGCTACAACACCACCGCTAACGTAAAGTAGAATCGTTAGCTTTCTGACGGCGACAACAAAAACTGTAAATCAAACATTCATGGCATGGCTGCTGTGTTGAATCCCATCCAATTGTACAGTAGTACCTAATTTAGTGGCCCGTGAGTGTATATATATTAATATTTTACTTATGTATCGTCGCTCTCGGGCAGAAACCTTGTATCCACATATATCATTTCATATTTTTTCATAAATAAATGCTATTGGTCACCCTTTAAGTCTGTCTGTGGGTTTTTATAAATATTTAAACCGTGACAAGGTGATTTTTGTTTGACTTTGTGTGAGAAAAAAATAGCTCAATAAAATGTTTTTTCATTTCCTTAAAAGCAATACATTTGGACATGGTTGCCCGACAGCGACGGTATACATACATATTATACTACCAAGAGGACAACAACACTGTAAAGTAATAGCAAATGTTCACCTATTGTCTGTAATTCTCAGTTTTGCTATAGAAATCCCCTGGAATCGTGGCCGGGTTGGATCAGTGGTAGAGCAGGTGCACATATACTGAGAGGTTTACGCCTCGACACAGAGATCCAGGGATCAATCCAACCTGTGACGATTTCCTGCAAGTCTTCCACCTCTCTCCCCTTTCTCACCTAGCTGTCCTGTCAAATAAAAGACGGAAAAGCCCAAACAAAAATCTTAAAAAGAAAAGAAAAATAAAAAAATCCCCTGAAATGTTTCCCTGTTATGATTATCATGATTATTTTTGCCTCATTTCTTCGGGTGAACCTTATCACTGCACTCCTTTATGGAAGTGCGTCATTATAATCCGTGAATAATTGGCTGGAATCATTTTATCACTGTGTAAATGACAAAAGGCAATTCAATGGGAGTCTTTGGCTTTTGTTATTCCAGGTTGCTGTGGAGCCACTGGCATACAACACAGGGCCGGTTGTTTATAGTGTTCTGTAGAAAGGTGGGATAAGCATAGGGAAATAAGTGAATCATAGGCTGAATCATGGTATTTATCAGTATGGACTTCAAATAAAAATGTGAAAGTACCCTCTGATTATTCCTGCGGTGGGTGTCTGTCTGTCTATCGGTCTGTCTGTGTGTGTGTGTGTGTGTGTGTGTGTGTGTGTGTGTGTGTTATCTCCCGGATGATTTATTTCAGGAGTGTTTTTAGTCCATGGTACAATACCTTCAGTGTGCAACGTCATCCCTTTCAGTTTCCAGGCAGCATGAGCCGAGATGGGCTTAAAGTTGCTCTCTCCTGCCACCCAGTGGCTACGTGTGACCACTTCAGCCTGGGGAAAGAAAGAAGAGCTGCCTTTATGTGAATGTATCAGCACAGAGGAGAGAAGGAAGATCAGTGTCAAACACAACACAATGAAATTAAAAAAAAAAGAGAAAGAATTAAAGGCAGGCTATGAAACGGATTTTTAGTGAAACTAGGGTTTCCATTCTGAGGAGTGGAATTTCAACATCAAGTACAATCTCAGCACAGCCACAGGGGTGGTGCCACGCTCATCGCCACGGTATCTGCAGGTTTCAGGGAAACTAAGAACAAGGCTCTTCTGTGTTCCGTTTCAAATGTACCAATCCCATGCTTTACATTCCTAATTGTTGTCTTTAGCATGCAGTAAAACGTGAGTTTCTTACCATTGATTTCCATTGATTCCTACACATCAATTAGCATTTAAAAATTTTTTAAAACTTACAGCAGCGTTGTAGTTGAGTCACCAACTGTCGAGTCCGAGTCAAGTCTCGAGTCCCCAGTGTTCAAGCCCGAGTCCAAGTCAGCAAAGAAGAGTCATGTCACCATTACCTGAGTTTGAGTCGAGTTACGTGGCCAGAGAATAGGGACTCGAGTCCGAGTCCAGGATTTGCCATCACAAGTCCAGGACTTGTCATCGCTGCCTCTTACACATAACAGTAGTCAGAAACTTCATCCAACTTCCGAGTCCGATTTCATAAAACCAAGTCCAAGTCATCATTGCGCAAGTCCAAGTCGAGTCCAGAGTCCAGAGAATAGCGTCTCGAGTCGGACTTGAGTACTCCATCGCTGCCTTACGGTACGTTCCACTGGAAAAGTAGAGCGATAACTAATTCAAAAACCACGCCCATTAACACAGTTGTAATATAAATCTGTAAAAATGAGAAGTTTAATGGTAAACATGAAAATGGCAGAGTGATTGTATCATTTATAAAAGCAACAACACAAAAATACATGTATCTGTTTATGAAAAGAACTGTGCCGTAGCTACCATGTACGTGAAACAGGTTTCCTCTGGATATCAAATTATTTGTCAGTGCGCTCCAAACATCTTGATCGGAAACTTCTATAGAAAAAGGAGGTGATCGTAACCCTGCTTCTTTGAACACAAACAAAGACAACACAACAAAATAATAAAAATCTGACGACATTATAATAATAATAATAATAATCACAGCTTTTAAGAATGACATTTCAAACCACAATCTTGACTTAAAAATTGCACTTCAAAATACTGGTCGGGGTGAATAAATAATTGTAGTACCTTTCTATATCCATTCTGGTAATACAGTACATTAACACAGCAATAGTATATTAGAGCTGTCAAAGGGGGTGTGGGGGGTTAATAGAGAAACTGATTAAAACTTTGTCTATTTTTCATTCCAGCTGCTTTTTGCATATAGTACAGAATTTGCATAATAGCACATAAATAAATTAACACCAATGACATCAAACAAGAGGGTAAAAAAAGATTTACAAAACATACTGCATATCTAACATAGTATATATATATATATATATATATTATTCATATAATTACATTATAGCGTCATTCAGAAGCGGTGCTCAAGTGCTCTTGCCTTTTGTACTCAGTCTCCGACCCCAGTGCTGTGTTTTGACATCAGCCTCAGGTTGTTTTTATTGTCTTTTTGCACTGTCCCTTTCAGACTCTCCTCCTATCAGTGTTGTGTCTGGGAGGAAGGAGCCTTTTTTTGGCCTTGGGTGGCCTCGGGGTAAACACACCTCCCTAGAACATGAGCGTCTGTGTCGACCCCCAGGCGCCTGGTCTCCGTCCCGGGACTCGGAGGGTTTCTGTGTAATAAAGCGTCCGATCGGCCGCCCCCGGACACCCCCCGCCCCGACCCCTCCGGGTCCTGCGGGCTGGCTCGGCTGCGCTGCCACGGCTCTTTGAGAGTATCGTGGCGCTGCAGCGGAGGGAGCATCCCCTTTGGAGCGTCCCTTAGTCTCCAGGATGCCCCCGCGAGGCCGGCTGGGGCTGCTACGGGGCTGCTCACCAGGCTGTACAGAGGGAGGGTGGACCGGGGCTGAATCATGTGAATCCCCCCGATGGGAATCAGGAGGCTCGGGGACCTGCTCGCCCCCTGGGAGTGCAGAGGGAGGTGACTCAGGACGTTGAGGGCTCTCCGAGGCCGCGCGGGATGTGTGGAGATGTGGCTCAGACCAAACTCATCCACGGACTACAACAAAAAAAAAAAGGAGGAGGGGTGGGGGTAAAGGTCAAAGAAAAGCCAACCTAATCACAGAGCACCCCTCTCACCACCCTCTACCACTCTTTCCAGTTACTTCCATCAGGCAGACAATACAAAGTTCCACTGGCCCAGAAAAACAAACATCGGTTACACTTTACTTGACGGTATCTACATAAGAGTGACATGACTCTGTCATGAGCGTGTCATAAGCATTATAAACAAGTCATAAACGTTCATGACGTAACGTTTCTTTTAGTAAGTGTCACTCGGCTTTTGTCATGACAAGTTATGGTTAGGGTTAGAGTTAGGGTTCATGTGTTCATGACAGTGTCATGTCACTCTTATGTAGATACCTTCACATAAAGTGTTACCCCAACATCTTTCATTCCCTCTGCAATTACCACTATGAACAACATAAAATAGACACTTTCAAGCTGCCGTTTTGTATGTTTTCAATGTGTGTTTGTATGTTTTAAATGTATGTTTTTTAATGCACCTTGTCGAAGGAGAATTTCTGTTACTGATATGGGACGGACAATAAAGCTATCTTTATCTTTACCTATATTTAAAAAAGATAAAGAAAAAAAGAAAGTTGAATGGTTCTGCTGGTAAAACTAAGTCACTTCACCAGCAAAATAAAAAATAAAGACAGAGTGGCCGGTTAGCTCAGTAAAGCAAGCACATATGTATTGAGAAATGCCAAGGAGGTAGATTTCAAAGTATGATTTTTAAAGTGACCATAACTGTTGTGTTATGATGTGGTGGATCAATAGCAATGACTCAATGATTACGTGGCCTCGGTGCTGAGAAAACAACCTTTAAAAGCCTCATTCTGGGAAGGCGCTGGGAGTTAGCGACCAGCAGTGAAAGATTTCCCATCATTGTCTTGAGTCAGTTACTTTAAAAGAGCATCTTAACACGCCTCGACAGTGTTTCCCCTATGACTTTACAAGAAATGCCAGAAAAATCTTTATTTCTATAATGTCAAAAATAACGCCAATTATTGCGTTTCCCCTATATTCATTAAGGGACGCACTGCTGTGAGTTCACGAACAAGGCAACTGTTTTAACCGTGGTTAGTTCACGCCTGTAACAGCAGGTCGCGTGTGCTTACTCTTACTCAAACTGCTAAAGTCAGTCATCAGACCTAAATTGAGGAAAGCTATGCTCGTTATTGTAAGTGCAATGATAAGTCAAAGTCAGTACTTTATCAAACTGTATGAATGTGAGTCCCAGGCCAGGTTAGGAAATTCACTAACAATGTAAAGATCAACAAGCCACTGATAGATATTTTCAAATTTGATTCATTCAATAAATTATTATTTTTTTGTCTTATATCCACCAGCCATTTTCATATTATACCAACATTTGCAGCATCCTGAGCCTTTTTGGTAAGGTTACTAGGAAAACTCAGTCCAGGATAGTTTTATTCTCCCCAAAACATGTTTCCTTTTTAAAGAACTATACAAAAAAGAAATCGCAACTTTTTTGCAACTTTCATTGTCTCCCGCAACTTCATTGCAACAAACATACAAAATACATTGCAACTTTTAATCGCAATTTTTTACAAAAGCTCCCGTGGAATCAGGCATTTTGGACCGCAACAATCTCAAAAAAAGGCCGCAAAATCCTGGAGGGACTGACATATTCAGATTTTCGGTTACACTTTACTTGAAGGTATCTACATAAGAGTGACACGACACTGTCATGAACGTGTCGTAAACATGATAAAAAAAAGTCACACACGTTTATGACATAACGCTTCGGTCATTCGGTTTCTGTCATGACAAGTTAAGAGTTAGGGTTCATGTGTCATGACAGCGTCATGTGTTTATGACAGCGTCATGTCACTCTTATGTAGATACCTTCAAGTAAAGTGTTACCAGATTTTCTTTTTCATTTAACGTAGCGCATCAATTTAGTCCGTTTCACCGGAACTCTTTAGTAGATGTCCTATACCACTTTTTAATGGGACACCCTGCAGCCAATCAGAATGGAGTATTCACCCAGACCACGGTACAAATTCACATATATGCACCCATCAAATATTTAGGTATATAAAAATGGCTCCCCTTTACCAAATACATGTGTAGCTCACACGCAAACAGAAATGTCTGTGTGCAGATGTAAAAAACAAGGCAGAGAATGTGAATTAGTTATCTACTCCTGTGAGACCTATATTAGTGTGAGGAGGAAGTGGTGAGGTTACACCATAACATAACCACAAGTTTGGAGTAGACATGTATTTTTTATTTATTTTTTCCATTAGGGTGAACGGAGATGTTCACCGCGGTTGTTTGCGTCGTGGACATGTGGTTCCAATCTCGGGTGTTTAACGATCGGCCTGCTCCTCATTTTTATCAGCGGCTGCCCAGGGAAAACATGTTGCGTCTATTTGGGAGCTCTGCCGCATTATTTTAAGGCTTCAGAGCTGCAGGCTTGGTTTGAGCGATAATAAAACGAGAGAGTTGCCTTTCCTTCCTTTTCCAATAAATGTGCGACTATTAAAATAACCTCATATGTACCAGCCTATCTATATTTGTTCTAGATGTTGACTTACTAGGGTTTAACTGAGCCACACAAGATTAGCTCTGTGAGGCCAAAAACTGATCTATTTAAAAACTGTGGGCTAAACTAACAGAGATGGATCGAGTCACAGGTGAGTGAAGACAGCGGTTTGAACAAAAGCCACGTTTTGACCAGCGTTAATTATACCCGCGGCAAAAACAGAGCATCATGAATGAGAAAATAAAACAATGGCTGGGTTAGGTTATATGTAGAAAACTGTCGCACATGTTTCCCAATAGGTTTCCACGATATGAGAAAAACATGCGATACATTTGTTGAATACGGTGATAACGATATTACTTTTGAGAAATAAAACTGATATTAAAGTGTACTCCGTTCTGCATTTTCTGCTGCTTTCAGTATTCTGCTCAAATACAACAAATTGTGCGTCAAATTTAAAACAAATGAATCATTCCCAACATTCTTTTATTGAACAAATTAAACATTGAATTAAAAATAAAAAAAGTTACCACTAAATAAAGAATGGCGTTTACATTTTAAAGTGCAGCTTTCTACGGTCTTTCAAGTAACTTAAAGAATCTCTGAGGGTCTTTCGCGATATTTCGCAGCCTTTCGCAATGCGTTTACTGCACAAGTTGATATCGCGAGGACGATAATATATATATATATATATATATATATATATATATATATATATATATATATATATATATATATATATATATATTGTGCAGACCTATTAAATGTTTTTTTTTTTTAAAGTGGCCATATTATGTTCATTTTCAGGTTCATAATTGTAATTTGAGATTATATCAGAATAGGTTTACACGGTTTAATTTTCAAAAAACACCATATTTTTGTTGTACTGCACATTGCTGCAGCTCCTCTTTTCACCCTGTGTCAGGTCTCTGTTTTAGCTACAGAGTGAGAACTCTCAACTTCTGTAAAATCTTTGGTGTCAGTCGCACATGTGCAGTAGCTAGGTAAGGACTACATGAGCTAGCTAGCTGTTTCTCCAACTTCGGCATGTACAAGGCAGGATTAGCTGGGAGACTTCCTCTAAACGAGGGCGCAGTTCCAATTTTGCATGGAATACCTGCAGAACAGGGACATGGAAGTAGTTCTATACAATTTATTTTGTAGATTAGGGTGAATATGTGTGTGTGTTGTAGAACAGTTTTGCCCTTGAGAACGAGCTAGCATGCTAGTGCTAGCATGCTAACGGTTTCCCTCGTTTCGGTTAGTGACGTAGAAAGCCCTGCAGATTTTGAACAGGCAGGACACATTCAGACACATTCAGAAACCGTATCTCACTCAAAACAGCATGGATGTTTTTTTTTTTTTTTAAGTTTGTATGCGTGTGGAAGCACCAGAGACACAAAATAACACCCCAAATCCCAGAAAAATAGATATTTTTTTTCATAATATGGGCACTTTAAGCAAAAGCTGAAGTGACTCACCAGTCTTGCTGTAGACGGTCGGCCTCTTGGGTGAAGACAGGATCGACACGGAGGCCCAGAGAACTCCGATCCATGGTACTGAACTATTATAGGAGAAAGACTTCTAACAGGGGAGACTGGTCTCAGAGTGGAGGGGGAGACAGGACATCTGGATGGGGACTGGGGCCCGGGTTGGGGGCTTCGAGGTGGAGACGGCTCCCTCTGTGGAACCACGGGTTGAGTACCTGGAGAACGGGAGCCTCCGGATGACGCCGACGCTGAAGCGTCGAAGCGTCTGCGGGCGAACAGGGCCCTCCTGGTGCTGGCCGAGCTCTTCTGGGTAGAATCCTTAGGGGGACCCGGGATGGATTGGCTGGGTTCTGGTTTCTCACTGTCAGAAGAGGCCGTGTGAGAGCTTTCAGCCGCCTCGGAGCGGTTGTCTTCATCACGTCTGCCATCTTCGTCCCTTGCGTCGTCATCCTCATCAGGTCGACTTTTCCCCAGATCAGAGTAGTCAGGATCTTTTTGTTTATCGGGTTGAAGTGAACGTTCTCCACAGACTCCTAGGACAGGAAAAAAAAAAAAAAAAAAGAAAAGTCTCTTTTCAACACACAAGTTCAATAATAGGCGGTGTACGATGGCCCGGGGCAAGTTAAACGCCACGTCGGGCAAGTTAAAGGTGCAGTAGGTAAGACTTATAAAACTACCTTTCTGTCATATTTGCTGAAACTGACCCTATGTTCCAGCAGAACTACATGAAGCAGGGAATTTAAAACAAAATCTGGCTCCTCTGGCACCACCTACAGCCTGTAGTGTGATTTGCAAAAATCCACAGCTCCCTGTTCAGATGCACCAATCAGGGCCTGGGGGGTGTCTAACTGCATGTCAATCACTGCTCATGCACACGCATTCATTCACCCTTGTGGGGGGAGGGGCTTAGGAGACCGTTTTGGGCTTTAGCGGAAAGCGGGGAGGGACTGAGAAGTTGTTGATGTTAGAATTTTTTGGCCAAGTCCTGGATCTTCACAATCTTAACTACAGCACCTTTAATATAACAACCCACTTGCCCGTTTGGGCATCGTCGTATAATAGAGTTCAACAGTCCCGCCCCTCCTCTGAGAGACCTTGGGTTCCGGAAGTAAATTTCCCATTAATTTCTCCCATTGACGTCTGGAAAAATCTGTACATAAAAGAGTTTTAGACCATGCCTTAGGCTAACCAGCTACGACGTGACTCAAAGGGATACAACGTACCATTTCGAGTGAAAAAACGAACACAAAATCCAAAAAAAGTCAAAAGGTACAAGACTGTGTACATATCGTCATTTCAAAGCGAAGGCACTACTCATCCCATAAACCACCGCGCACCACTGAATAAAGGAAGCTACGTTAGTTTAGCTAATGGCTAATTCGGCTAATCGCTAGCTGAGACAGCATAGAATAACTTTAAAAGACCCTCAAAATAAAACCTGAAAATAACCATTAACATATATAACGGCTGTTACGTCAGCTGTAGCCTGCTTTCCCCAGTGTTTAGTTTGAGTTAACGTTATTTTAGACTGAATCATGCGGTCAGCTAGCGGTTAGCCAAAATAGCTGTTAGCTAAACTAACGTTAGCTTCCCGGCGGAGGCCAACGGCAGAAGCGTGGAACAGATCGTGATTCATGCAGTGTCGTAAATCCTCGTGACGGATCGTGCAGGCAGCTCCCCCTCCTCACCAGCATGAGTTCCACCAATCAGAGGCGTCACTGTGGGATTGTTCAGGATTGTGGGTAATGAAGTACTTATCCAAGACAATGCGAATAAAAGACGTTTATCTCAAAACAAGGTTGGTGCCCCATGATTTTTGGCGTCTATATGATTATATAGAATCGCTTAGTTATGTCGGCATGCTGGTTTTAAGTCTACCATCGACGGTTATCATTTTATGGCTTATACTCCAAATTGTCAATGGAGAAATTGCATTGTATTTTTACTTCCGGAACCCGCTGTGGGCAGGACTGTTGAGCTCTATAATCATCTCATTTAAACGTGCCATTGGCCAATCAAGGATTGCGTCGGCGCTTAATTCTTTTTTGGGAAAGAAATTACACTTTTACAGCTTTCAACGTTTTACTTTTTTTTGCCTTTTTGTTTATATTTGTGACATATTTTTTTCAAACTTTTTTTGGACCCTTTTCCTTGAAAAAAAAAAAAAAAAAAAATTGTACAGGGGCCGGTAAAACGGACTTTGGGCAGGTAGATTTTCATTTATTTTTTTATCTTGCCCGGCCGGATAAAAAAAAAAAAAAAAAAAAAAAAAACTTAGCGTTGAACCCTGAATGCATTTTTTGTTTTCTTTCACCAATTCCATTCTTAAAGTGTACCAGGTCAGCCATCTGCTGCTTATACAATAGAGATTTCATCCTAATTTGGACTTTTTCTACCTAATCAAGCATAAAATTCTGGTAGAAACACTTTCAATTGAATTTTATCTTGTGTTATTAAAGTCTTAACTTTCCTAACTGCAGCAATGTGTAGACAATAAAAATGCGACTATATTAGGTGTAAGGTGCTCTGTGTGTCGCAGTTCATACCAGCAGAGTAAATTTTTTCCCTGGGTGTAACGTATAAGAGCCTCTCCCATGTTTCTCCACACATATCTTCCATCTTTGGACGCCCAATATCTTGATATGCTGCTAACCAATGTTTACATTTCTCTTCAAACAAATGTGAAATGTTGAAGCTCAATCAATGTGACTAAGTATATAAGCCAACAGAATTAGTGCACAGTTTGAGGCTATTAATGAATTCAAGGGTCAAGGGTCAACTGCATGTGGCTCAGACTACAGCAGTAGATAAAATTATGGGCAGCATATATATATATATATATATATATATATATATATATATATATATATATATATATATATATATATATATATATATATATATATATATATATATATATATATAGAGAACCATTTTACATCCCCAGCCCTGGAAAAAAAGGACATTTAAAGTCCAACTGAAATCAGAAGTTATGTCTTTTTGTGAAGTGAATTTCAAATTTACCGTTTATATTTTTTTTATGTAAAAGAGTAAATAAGTTCTTCTGATGTACATCAGAAATGCTCCTTTAGCTTCCAAGCGTCTGAGTGGGCAGGCAGGTGTACGTGTTTGACTGACAGCTGAGCCATAAGGGCTATTGTACATTATTAGCACACCTTTCAAACACACACCCATAACACAACTTCTGTTATGGTATCAACTTGTTATAACATCAGATAATAAAACAAATGCCAACACAGTCTGACCAGTCCCCATGATCATCATCAGGGCCGTAGCACAAAATTCTGGGCCCTGTAGAAAGGCATTTTCTATGGGCCCCTCACCACATCCACAGCTAATCATTCTAGCATCTTTTTGGGCCCTCCTCACTCCGTCCCCTTTTTCCCCCCCAGATCATCATGATCATCAGTAACATGACTGCGGACAGCTGATCCAGGTGCTGTGTGGGCAGAGAACTGATCGAATTAATGATGCTGTGTAAAAAGTGGTCGGTGTTTGTCAGACTGCTGGAGAAGTAACTCTCTAATGTTCTTCCAGCTCTGTACGTTATATGGATTAGAAAACTGCTCAGGTATTTGATCAAATGTAGCCGCTAGGCGATCACAAGCAGCAGATGTCAATCCGCACACTGTGAAATAAACATTCCCACATCTGGTATAGACAGGATGTTAAAAGACAAAACACAGGCGTCAAAGCACTTCCTCGTTGCTGAAACACATCAGGTCAATGCGCAGTTCATTGGACTACTGCTGAACATTTTCCACCTGTGGATGTTTGTTAGGTTGCTCCATAAACATATCACGATGCAACACAAGGCGTGTCCAAAATGAGATATTACAAAGAAAGCTTACATGCTTTAAAGTGCTCATATTATGCTTTTTGGCTTTTCCCCTTTCCTTTATAGCATTCTCTTTGTGCATGTTCTAGGTTTACAAAGTGAAAAAGCCCAAAGTCCCCCCCAAAGGGACTTACCATCTCCAACAGAAAACACTGTTCACAAACTGCTCCAAACAGCTCTATTGTAGTCCAGCTTTTACTTCAGAGACAAACGTGGTCACTGTGTAACACGTTATAATGTTTGCCTATCTGCTAGCATGGCACGCCCTCATACTCTGCTCCTGACTGGCTAGCAGTACTTACTGCGCACGTGCGACTCCCAACAAAGATGGGACAGAAGTGAGATGCCTCACTCTGTAGCTAAAACAGAGAGCTCAACACACAGGGTGAAAAGAGGAGCTGCAGCAATGTTCGGTACAACAAAAATATGGTGTTTTCTGAAAATTAAACCACATAAACCTATTCTAGTACAACCTCTAAATACAATTATGAACCTGAAAATGAGCATAATATGAGCACTTTAAAGCACATGTTGACGACACAAAAAAAAACAGAGCACAGTAGATTAAAAGGCAATTCTGTATTAAGAGAGTTTAATTTCAGTCGGACTTAAACATTCAGTGACCATGTTTTAAAAAAGTGTTTTAGAATCAAAAGTGCAGTGGCAGAAAACACTGTTTTTTTTAGTAGATCAGTACATTAAAAAAAATAAAACAGAACAACATAGCATACCTTCATCGTTGCCATCTGGGTAACAGGTTTCGTTTCCACGTGCCTCTGATCTCAGGTGTTTGACGAGGCTTCCTGTAAAACACAAAAGGCAGGCTGAGCTCATAATGGACGCACAATGAACACAGATAATACAAAAACAATCAAAATCCTTTCCTTACCTTGGGCTTTGAGAGGAAGGTTACAGTGTTTGCAGTAAGATGGGGGGGATTCTGTGATGCGATGGGTGCACTTTTGCAGCACGCTGGTATTCTTAAGGTGGAATCCACAGTCCTTACACTGGCACTGCCCTCCACCTCCACCATGCATGACACCATACTTCTCATTTGATCTGCAGGTGTGAAGAGAGCAAGAGGTTTAAGCTGCGTTCAGACCCCCGGCAATTTGACGCAGGGTTGTGCGGCGTTGGCAGCGTACGGGACTCTCACACCGCCTCAAAACGAAATGACAAGTTTGATCGCTGGGTACACGATTGGCCACCGCAGCGTGACGTCGGGATGCATTTCTTCACAAGTTGAGTCAGTCTCAACTCTTTGGCGCAGGCCGCTGGGAGTTTTTTCGTTTCCCGCCTGAATGCACTACCCCCATTCAAAATAAATGGACAGACGTGCGTTTTCGCCACGCTGTCTGATGGTGACGCAGGCGGTGTGAATGCAGCGTTAAGTTTCGCCCTCAGAGCTTTTCCCTGTCTATTGATGCTGCTCCTTTCAGGATAAGAGTCACAATCAATATGAGCGTAAGTGGAGCTGACAGACAGGCTGCAGGCCCTTTAGCACCTGGAAGCAGCTTTTTAGTGCCTGTATTTATCCAGTGTGTAAGTGCGCTATCTGTTTGGCCTTAACTACACAATGAGCTCACACTGTGGCAGCTGGGCCCGGGGTCCACCTCTCCGTGTGCACTGAGGGTCCCTCAGCGAGGCACCCACTTTAGCTTCAACAGAGCAGCTTTCATAAGCCAAAACCAGACCCCCCCCTCCTCCCCTCCTCCCACTACCTTATAACCCCATCACAGCTCACACCACCACCTAGTCCAAACAAGGGGGAGCCTACGATGTGGCCCAAGGTCCGGGGGTTTGCTGCAGCCAGCCAATAAAAGCAGGCCAGAGAGGGAAGGAAACCCTGGCCCAGACCAGCTGCTGCTCCAAATAAACATGAAAAAAAAAAAAGAAAACGCAGAAAATGAAAACATTCCTACGACAAACAATCGTTCTGATTATAATCGGCTGTTTTTTCTTCTATTTCCACTGCAGGCTTCACGGCTGGATAAACTCGCCAGGTATCATATACACTGGCTTTTACGGTCATGAAAAACTTTCAAGTTGATGAAAGAGAAAACACTTTGCAGGGACACTGTACTCCTACACTGTAAAGTGGCTATGTTCATCGGCTTTTCACGGGAACTAGTTGCCCTTGCCTTCCCAACAACAAAAACGGCAATGCTGGACTACCTTGCTGCCTCCGTTTTTTCTTTTTGTCCCACAGACAGACTGGACAGACAGAGAAGGAGAAAGCGAGCAGGTGTGAAGATGACTCACTCTTTTAGGATGGCTGTGATGAGCGTCAACATGAGTCACAACAGGGATTTGTTCACAGACACTCCCAAACCAAAAAAAGAGACCCACAGATGGCACCTCCCTGCACTCGCCTGCATCGCAGCAGTGTTTATTTCTGATGGGTATCAGAAGTACTGAGCGAGTCTGGTTTAACCTCACCGCAAATTAATTTAAGACATGCGTGCGCGCTTCAATTGAGACAATAAAATCAAAGAACGTCCAAATAACCTTACATGTTTGCATACAGCATTTCACTTTAGAGTCAGTCATCGCTGTTTGTTAAAATATTCCTTTTTCTGACTTCTGACTATAGTTTCATCATTTACATTTCAATATCATGAAAAAAAAAAAAAAATCACATTTGCTTGAACAACAAACAAGTCAAGTGACAATACATAGTGTGTCCTGAACAAAGAGTCCATTATTTTCTAAATCAGGACACCTCGGGCAGAGTTAGTTTTACCTCGTTGGTCCATTGCACGGAGTTATTATCTGGTAATACAGCATTAAGCAGAAGTATGGTTGCTATGGTTACTCGCAAAGAAACCATTTAATATGCTGCATTTCCAGCTGATTTAGAACAGTGGTTAAACTGTGTGTCGAATGTTAGTTCGAGGTGGCAATGGCATTAAAAAATTAAGACTTTGTGCCCATTAATAGTAAGATACATCAGAAGGTATTCCATCCAATTACCTGTAAGAAATGATAACCGTGGGATCCAGGAGTTTGATTTTACTACATATAAACACCTACAGTAGCCTAATGAACTTTGGTTTATTCGTCTTTCAAGTTGTCTGTCTCTGCCCAATCCCATGCAGAATGTCAGGCTCCCTTTTATCACTAATGCTACGTACTTGCATGTACAGTACATACTGTATATTTTCTACTCGTTCCTTTGGTGTCAGTGTAAGAGAATATAACATGCTGCCGCAACATGTGAATGACCATGATGATTGGTGTAAATTAATCTCTACAGGCGCAAAGGGAGCTAGGTGGTTTCCTGGCTTCGGCCCCTCAACAGATGGGCTCTGTTGGTGCAGACAGCCAACCGATGGCCTCACCAACACGGTGGACAGACAGTTTCCACAACATACCACAATATGTGACGCAAGGCCTCAAAACTGTAAGTAATGAGGGATGTACCACTGTAAATACAGTGTGACAGTATGCCACCAGTAAACTTGGACGTTACAAGCTAATGTTCTCACACAGCTTAGACAGCGCTGAGCTGCTCACAAGTTCATACTCACACTCTCTCAGAGATCCAAACTTCGGGAGGTTGTTTATTTCTGAAGCATGAATGTACTTCCTCCTCCTCGTTCTTTGCCTCCTCCTCCTCCTCCTCCTCCTCCTCCTCCGCCGCCTCCTCTTTTCTGTTTGACCTGTCCTCATCTGCTGACTGCTGTCCCTTGTTCGTTCCCTGGTTGTCTCTGCAGTACGACTGGCTGTTGTAGACCTACACCCGAAAGAGACATGGGCAAATTCACCAACTCTGCTCCAGCATGCCCAGGGAGACAAAAATTGGGAAGTCTCATTGAATGTGTTTGATAGCATTTGTTAAAGCACACTTTAATTTTTCTTTTCCTTTGGGTGTCATTATTGTAAAGCTTTTTATACTCATGTCATCAACATAAATTTAGTGTTGGCAAAGTGAGCATAAAGTTAGCTAAATATCTTTATTGCCTTTTTGGTGACTCGAATCCCAGATGCAATCTTGCAATGCTAACCCATACTTTGCTGCACCTCCTATACTCAGTACATCAAAGGAAAAAGCAAAGAGGCTCACTATGCTAACCTAACAAGAATATTAACAATGCCAGGGAGACCCCTGGATCAATTTACCCTAAATTTGGGGTCTATTTGGATCATTAACAAGTGGTCCGGTGACCCCTAGGGGGTCCTTAAGGCAGTTACACACCAACCAGATGGCCAACCGTCGGCAGAAAAGCCAGTCGGACTGATCAATCTCCCCGAGTTGGTCCAAAAAGTGCCTCAGAACACACCGAAGAGACGATACGTAATACGTCTCCATAACAGCAGGCGGCGCTAATCTGTATTGTTGCCCAAAAAATGAAAACCGGCAGCTGATTGGACAAACGCGTCACATGGGTTTGTTTTCTCCGGAAATTCAAAGCCAGACTGTCATGGCTGCTCGTTCAGAATACGATCTCATATTGTACTAAAATAGTTCACTGAAACGTGTTTCTGAAAACATTTTAAGCGAGAAATAGGCCGTGCAGTTGCTGAATCTGTCTTCATTTCAGATCAACAAAGTTGAGTCAGTTTAAAAGATTTTCGTCAGATTTTGAGAGACTCTAGTCACACCAATTCCGCTCGCCATTTCCGGGGGAGTCCCGGCTGCCCTGCCTCCGACTGAACATGTCAGGTTGGCCAAAATGAAGGCCGACAGCGCCCCAGACTGACGACGGCACGGGACACACCAAACACACTCGAGTCACTGACCTCTCCAGACTGTCCAACGACCAATTATTGGGTTAGTGTGTCAGCGCCATTAGTTACTGCAGGGGGGCCACCAAATTATTGTACATTTTTTGAAAGTTTTGAAAAAATGTAAATGTCTTAACATGCACTGTGCCACACGTGCCATATGTTTAACATTAAACCGTGATCTGTTTAAGGGGTCCTTGGCTTAAAAAACATTGAAGACCCTTGGTCTAGAGGATTCTTTAACTTTGGGCACCAACCATCTAAATGTTATACAGTATCTTGGATTAAAATGTGACTCACTCCTTAATGCATGTCACCTACCTCTCAGACTTCCGTGCCCTGCATTTTGATCGATCTACTGAATGTGTAATTCCCAGAAAAGTCTCTTGTGGTGGTCTATTTTTTACACAGTGCTCTCTTACAGATTTACAGACAATTGTAATCAGTGGTTAGTGTTGTAATTACCTCAGTGGAGCATGGTCTTTTGCGGTCCTCTTGCTCCATTGACTCCGTTGTCCTGACGGACATGGGGGATATGGTGTAGATGGATGGACTGAGCCTCTGCTTGCAGTGCAGCAGAGAGAGAGCAGTCTTGCTGGAGAGGCCAGGTGGGTTGGGGTCATAGCCGCTAGTGGACCACGATGAATACACTGAGGGCTTCTGTTCATCCAGAGCAGACGGGTTTGGTTTAATGTAGTTCAAATAGCACCAGCTATTACAGGTGCTGGACAGCAGACTGGGGTATGATGGTCCACCATGTGCGATGGGAGAACAAACACTGGGCAGACATGTCTGATTCTCTCTTTTTACTTCCTGACTGCACGTGTCCACTGATGCCTTGTCAACACACCCCACCTCCCCCTCCTCTTCTTCTTCTTTCACTCGTTTCTGCTGCTGCTGTGACTCAGGGGGGAGCTCCATGCTGTTTGATGGGGAAAGCATGCGCTTATTGCCCCCTGAGCCTGATGTCCTCAGACCATCGTCAGACCACAACTGAACGTCTGGACTTATGTTCCTATGGTTTCTGTATTCAGCTGTTGGGATACATATATTGTGTGAAACGGCATCAACCGCCTCCTGGGGCCCAGGGGAGGTGGACTGAGAAAACGTGGTGTATATGGCGCATGCTAAGGTGAGGGTGTCCGTTTGGAGACGCACTGCTACTGCAGGAGATGTGATGGGCCTCAGTAACTCCAGACTGGGAGTGATGTGAGGGACAGAGCGCTGGATGTGGGAGGGACTTACCCGGACCGCCTCTGAATAATCACGGTGTAGTAAAGGAATCTCTAGCTTCAGGCCTGTAGACATGGGGAGGTAGCGAGCTCTAGCTGCCCCTGATGGTCCATGTGTAGGATAGGGCTGCGGCGCTTGAGGAGGAGGCTGCTCTATATGGATGTGTGAGGCCTCTTCTTTTGCAGGATCTACAGAGGGGAGTTCTGTGCTGCCCGCTAACTGAATATTTTTCCACTGAGAGAAGATCTCTTTGCATTGAAATCTCACTGGATTACGCAAGACTGCGTCACCTGATGAAGGAGATGTGGGGGACCTGCTGCAGTACACAGAAGTTGGGCTTGCTTGACGGGATGTGGTGGAGCTGACATGTTCAGGACTACGGCTCGCTACGGTACACTGCTCCTCCTCATCTGGATCTCTGATAGCAGTGTGTCTCATAAGGAGACACTTTCTTCTTTCCCTCCAGCCAACTGCAGAGCGCTCAGGGGACAGACAACTGTAGTCAAAAGACTTACTGCGGCTCTCAGCCATTAGGACGCTCGGCTGTGGGTCATGGGGCGCCTGCTCAGATGCAGAGCGCCTCATCTCTCGATGCTGATGCACCCCAGGCACCGTCAACATGTGAGGAGCTCTTGATCGCCTCAGCGGAGTTGATCCTGCCATCTCCATGTCTGGTCTATTTGACTCTTCAAAGGACGTGGAACGGCTGGATGCATAGGATGCACTGCTGTCCTGACTAGGGCTGTGGGGCAGGGATAGAGAGTCAAAACTGGATTCCCCGGAAGACTGGGCAGCCTCGGCTAAACGTAAGCGCTTCTTCTTCGGAGGAAGCTTTTCAATGGGGAGCTGGGCCAGAGAGGGGCTTCTCTGTGGCCACTGAAATTCATCAGGTTTCTCTGAATGTTTTGCTGTGGTGGTTGGCTTTTTTGAGGTCGCTGTGTTCATGTTGGAATCCTCTGTGACCAGTATTTCTGGAACCCGCACACTGTGTTGGCGGACCAGACTTCGAGTTGTTAGTGTTCTCGACTGTTGGGATGGTTTCTGAGGCACCGGTTGATAGTCTTCATGAGGTGGAGAGTTTATTGTCGCCTCAGTGCCTTGATTCTCATTGCACAAAGATTCTTGTTTTTCAAATGAACTGGTGTGTTGAATTACTGAACAGGTTTGTAGCGCAAGTCTTCTGGGGCCCTCGTAAGCTACGCTGCTTTCATCTTTACACTGTCCTGATAAGAGGGCCGGAGAGGGTAATGAAGGCGAAGAGGGATCATCGAATTCCAAACTCTCTTCTTTCCTTCTCTTGCGCATTGCTGAAGCTCCTGCTCTGACTGCATGATTAATTAGCTGTGAGCACCCCATTTGACTAACTACCACCTCATTTCTGGGATGATGTGCTAAGCACAGGCTTTGCTTGTGTTTCTTATAACCTTCCCAATCGTTGCATCCAGTGCCACAGGCCTCACACTCGTATGGCTGCGGTGGGCTTTGCGTGTGGTCAGGCACAGTGGTAACTCTGTCAGGGTAAAGTGAATGAGAACCCTCGTGTTCCTCTTTTGTAAGTTCGGCACCAAGTGGGATTTCAATAGCTGGCTGCCGTCTTAGCATCCCATAACGACGGGATGCTTGCGTTTCGGAAGGCCGTCGTTCATCAAAGGACTGACTTAAGCGGAACTTACTGAGGCCACCGCTGGAGGCGTCAAATGAACTAGCTGCAGATGGCATCGAGTGACTTCTCACCAATGGGGCGGTGGATGTTTGGCCAGCTGGCTGCTCCACATTTAGGGATGGATGATGAAACTTTTCACATGGAACTCCCATGGTGATGGAGCCACTGTTTATATAGCCCAGATCTCCAGCTTTAGGGCTGTGAATCAGTGTTTCTTTCACAGATGAACTCTTCTGAGACTCTGAACTATTCTTCCTGGAGAGTGAGAATCTCCTTGGTTTTACACTGTCAATTTTACTGGTGTCTACCACTGCCTCGTTGATAGTGATGAGTTTGGTGATATGGTCAATGACCTGCTTCTTGGGGACTGTGAATGGGACGCTTTTGTCCTCCTGACCAGAGGGCAGCTGGTTATGGTGCCGAGACATCCTCTGCAGGTGTCCAAGACGTCCATATTTGCCCAGGATGATTTCTGCATAGCTTTTGGCACTTGTGTTCGGGGGGCTGTCCTGTGTCTGCTCAGTGCTTTCAGAGCGAGAGAAATAGCCCGATTCTGTACTGCCTTTACTCCCTAAACTTAGAGATGAGGTCTTTTCGTCAGACGAGTCTAGAGGGCCACGTTTTCCTCTACTTAGACGCAAGGCCAGTCTCTTCTTCACTGCGTAGGAGTCATCGTTTCCTTTAGTGCAATCTTTGGCCCCGTCTGTTTCATGACTCTTGATCGAGGCTTCACTGCCTCGTATTTCTGTAAGGGAAGATGCTGATGATAGCTGTCTGGTTTCATCTTCTGACTCAGTGACTTGCTCCTCTAAAGATCTCGGCTCGCCAAGCGTCAGCCCTGCCTTCACCTTGTGGGTGTGTGATTTGCGGTGTTTGTACAAGTTACTCTTGGTCTTAAAAGAGAAGCCACACGGGGCACAGGGATAGGGTCTTTCACCTGTGTGGGAGCGAATGTGTTTCTGTAAGACACTAGGCTTTGCACATGCCCGGCCACAGTAAGTGCAGACATATTTGCCTGGTCTCTGAGGCTTACGCTCGCGTTTCTGTTTTGGGGTGCCCTCCTGGGTTTCAGGTTTAGACTGGGTGGGTCCACCTGCTGAGGAACATGGGACTCCTGGTGACAAACTAGAAACTGCGGTTGCTGTTGTTGCCTCATGTTTGTGTTCCACTGCTGCATCGGAGTCAAGGCTCTGCCGCTGGTGCCTGAGACGTTTACGTTCAGGATGCGGTCTCCTGGATTGTTTGGGTTGCTGTAGTGTGCCATGGGACTTCGGGGAGCCAGTTCGCTGTTGCCGACGGGGCTGAGAGGGAGACTTGGGCTGCGGGCCTCGGTGAGGAGACTCTGGTTGACAATGTTCTTGACCTCCGGACTGCTCCCCAGTCGTCAGGCGACTATGCAAGGCCTCCATAAAATGGAAGGACAGTTCCAGGTAGACACGTGGGATGCGTCTGCCTGTGCCAGGCTACAGAGATCAAGCTATATCATTAACTGGATAATGGGTTTAATGTGACTGAATTCGATCAAATTTTACCACTTCAGTTGACTTCATAATTTCCCCTTGTTTTGCTTAAACTTTAGTGCTTGACAGCAGAATGATGCCATCAAAAGTAGAGCAGCGGCATCAAAGAATGCAGCCGTGATATGTCAGGTGCTGTGGAGGAAGTCCTCTTCCATGCTGACCTAAAGTATCCCATCATGAAGCACTCAGCCACAGCCTCGCTGCCACACAGTGTGTCGCTCACTCGACTCAGCTGGATATATTGTTCTTCTGTCTTGTCAACATAAAGATCTGTGAAGACAAACAACTCATTATATTAAACAGTGCACACATTTGAACTTGTATGACACAGATAACCCGCACACCCTCTGCTTGCCAAATATAGATATTTATGTTCCATGAGTTACATAACCACTATATGCGTCATAACATTCAGCTTCCGCTTTCCTGCGGCTGCTGAATACTTTTAACGGTTGAATGGTATGTCATATTTTTGTATAAAAATACATCGGCATGCAGCAAATAAAAATGATGATTCTGCTAACATTCCTAGGTAGAGGCACCATGTCCAATGAATGGGACAGGAACATTTCAATAACAGCATAATCTGAAATTGTCATGGTCTTCAATGGTTTCTAATCAACCATGCATTACTTATTTAAAAACTGTGGAGCACAATATTTTTCTGTCGGACAGCCTTTCATATCCCACCTACTCCAGTAAAATGAGTCAATGCTGCAAGACAGAGCAGCAAAAAGATGCCCACTGAAGAGTTGGTCATTTTCAGAATGAAATACAAGATCTTTCTGGTTAAGGAGGGAGTTACTCATATTAACAAAAATAATCTTTTTTGGTTTTAATGAAATCGCCTTGCATGAAGTTGTCTTTGCGTAATTAATTACACCGGGATTAACTAAGGGACTGTGGCATTGTGTATCAACATGCTATAATTAATGCTGCATGTTTGACATAATTGGGACGTCCAGTATCAGACCTTGCTTCCCTTCAAAAAGGATGATCATCAGACAATGCTACAGTACAGTACTGCCACAGTAGAGCACATGTGGATGGCTGCTTCATACGGATAATTTTATAATACTTCAAAAAAGCCAAACCACATGAAGGTGTTCGCTGTGAATGCATGCACAAGGTAACTCAGTAGAGATACTGAAGAGAAAATGTTTTTTGTGCCAGCATACTGAAACAGTAAACAAGGCATCCCACGCAATGACCAGCTGGTTTCTACACCCACGTTGTTATGGGAGACGACAGAACTGCTGGATTGTATCCAAATTACTGATAACAGGTTGATAACCATCTTTGGGTTTAAATTGTGGAAAGACTATACATGCCAGTATTGGATAAATATTAAACCAACATTACTTTTCTTTATAACAAAAAAAAAAAAAAAAAAAAAAGTATAAAAAAGGTATAATACAGTATATCTGTACTTTGCAAAAGATCATCGGATATCATAGGCCTAAATCTCTTGCAGTAAGTGCTAAATGTTGGTCAGACAGGTAGTGTAACTGAGTAAGAGCTTTTGAAGGAGAGTCAGAGACTCTTATTAAAAAATGAGGCCTCAGAGTTCAGACTGTGAGATGTTCAGAGCCCCCACACACTCTGCATGAGGGTGACAGTGACTGGAGTGAAATAATTTACATTTTAGATGGACCACTTGCAGTTCAGAACTGGCACCTAAAACAAAGTGACATTTTTAAAGTCATGCAATACATCTGCTCATTTACACTTGTTCTGGAGTTAGGCTAACTAAGACTGCTGATTTGTTTCCTCATGGTGCAAATGAACCTATCAGGCAGTTTTTTTTCCTTCAACCCTTCTCTCCACACTTCCCCGTCCTTGGCTCTCAGCCTCGGTTATTCTCTCTAGGTGAACTGTTGCAAGGCGCTGCTAGAAAACACATGTCTGGGGTGTAATGTTCTCAGTGTTTAAATCAGCGGATGTTTGTTAGGGCAAATTACTTGTTGTAACCCTGCATAAAACAGATCCTCGTAATCAAGAACTGGTAAAAACGGAGCAGAGACAAGTCTTCTTCTGGCCTCAAAAGACAAACAGGACTTGTTTCTGAAATTAAACCCTAGCTTCAGACCTAGCCTCACATTTTTAAGAACATTATCAACCTCAGGTTTAAAGGAAAGGCAGTCATCCAGGCTAAATACCGAGATATTTATAACAGCAAACAACTAACTTCTTTCCCTGAGTAGTAATAATATCCAAAAGTATTAAACAGCTTCTTCATAGCATTTAAGAACTGCCTTACCTCAGTGTTATCCGAGTCTGAATAATATTCAAGACAGTCTGCAGTTTGGCCACAGCCTCCTTACAGGAGGAACCAGCACAAAATATCACAGTATCATCGGCATAAAAATAAGGACCGGTACCATCCACAATCATTAAGCCTTTTGCGGAAGTGCCTTAAACCTGTACTCTAATTTCCAGCAGGGGGTGACCCCACTTGCTGCAGAAACATTAGGATTGTATAGAGGTTTACGATGTTGATTTATAAACTCGGAAAACATTTTCCTAATAAGTTTATTGCCCTAAATCGCTACTTTCAAGTCTTCTTGAATACAGCATGATGTTCATTTTGTAAATTATGGTCCCATTTATTTAAAGAAAATGAAAATCAAGGCTTCAAAACCGTCCCCAAACCAATGGGTGACATCAGTGCTGCTACGTCCATTATGCTATAGAGCCTATAGGGAAAAAAAGTTGATTGGTTCTCATAAGGCATCAGGCAGTGATATGAGCAATGTGTACAATATAAATATATATATGGTAATAGTGCACATCCCAAAAATCGGTACAGGCTACTAGTATACGAGTATATAATGACGGAAAATAAAAGTATTTTTCTGATGTATTTGCAGTGTGGGCATACAGTTCCAATCTGCAGAATGAGCTTAAAATCTGCAGGTACTGAAACACATCACCTCGAGTTAAAAAAAAAAAAAAAAAAATGTATTATGAATTTGTAAAATGCTGCATCCATTCACACACCACACAGAAAGAGAAGATTGTATAAATGGCTTTTTAAAAATCTTGTCAATTTCCTCCTCTCACACTAATGGGCACCTAGCGGTGGTTCCTATGGTAACAGCCCAAAACCATGTGGTAGCAGATGGAAGGAGAGCTGGAGGGCTAAATTTATCTTCTAGCATCCTCACCGACTACAGAGAGAGGGAGAGAGGGAGGCAGGCGGAGGTGCCTACCTCCTTGAAGCTACGGATTTTTTGGAGAGAAAATCAATACTTTGGGAGTCTTAAATTTGTAGTACGCTGATACTCCATTCTTTAAGGAGGAACCAGAAAGTGAAAATGCTTACATGGGGATGACAAAGAACAGGTTCTCCATTAAAAACTAAGCTATAAACATCCTAAACAAATGTAACCAAATAAACAATTAAAACCCTTATTTTGTTCCTAAGCTTTAACTTAAAGGGTAACATTTTAAGTAAAAAATGTGCAGTATTTTAAAAGGAAAACACAACAGATTAAATATGTATATTGGCTTAAATATAAAAAGGTACTTAGTCATTTCTAAATTTAGGATGCAACTAAAACAATGACCTTCAAAGCCTCCTGATGTTGAGGCAAAAAGCAGGAAATTTCACCGACAATTTTATGATGAAACACAATGAAAACCCCTAACCCTGAATGCTAATTTGTTTTCACCGTCATCCTAAATCTCCGTCCAGCGCAGACTCATCTGAACTGAGCAACAAATGCTCTCATCTGTTGTTGTGTTTCCACCACAATGTCAGCTGAGCATGAGCATTGCCCTCGAGTCAGACAGCGCAGCTTCATCGGCGGCCCGATAGCGGCGCTCTCCAGGGACAGAGGCGAGCCCTCGGGGAGTCAGCGCACGCACAGCCATTCCTCTGTATGTGTGTGCGTGCCTCGGGAGTGCTCCCCCAGTCCGCAAGGGGTGACATGCCAAGCATAGGAGGTTGGATGCAAAACACAGGGAGCTCATTCACTCCCGGTCTGAGCTGTGAGCTCTCACACACACACACACACACACACACACACACACACACACACACACACACACACACACACACACACACACACACACACACACACACACACACACACACACACACACACACACACACACACACACACACACACACACACACACACACACACACAATTCTGATCATTTCAAATATTTGAGTATGATTCCACAAATGATTCACCACTCACTACCTCATTGATGTAGCAGCCTTTTGCAAAAACAAAGACCTGAATGGAGACAATCCCCCAGTCCTCACATCATGTCACTCACATCCCCTCACACACACACACACACACACACACACACACACACACACACACACACACACACACACACACACACACACACAGCAGATGACAGAAAGGATATCAATGGCTTTTTTTTTTTTTTACCTGGTAGCAGGTGGTGTTGTCCTTCGATTGTGAATGACTGGAAACGAGGAGAGCAGAGAGAGAGAGAGAAGGAGGTGAAGGGAAGGAGAGAGAGAGAGAGAGCGAAAGGATGAATGAAAGTGACGGTGAAGAGAGATGGGTAATCAAGTCTCCGCTCTACGTGCACTGGGCTGACAAACAGGTAGCGGAGTATATTATGCGTATGAATGAGGAGGAGGGGACACTCTCTCCCTGTCTATCTCCACCTCTTTCATATACACCCCCCCCACACACCCCCCTTAGTGTCTCTCTTTCAGGTCAAAGTGAAGTAGCAGTTCCTTATTTGGAAGTTGACGTAAGCTTGTGTTTCTCTTGGCAGCAGTGTCTGGCTGCACAGCTGGCAAAGCAGTGAGAGGTAAGAGGGGCAGGGTGAGAGGCTGGGGTTTTAATTTGACCGGGAAAAGTGGGTGGAGGGGGTTACTTCATTTTTTTTTTTTTTTTTTTTTTTTTTTTAAAAAGACAGTTTCCCCATTCAGGTCTCACTTTCCATCATAGGTGGAGAGCTATTGCTGCTGCATTCTGAGAAAACTCTGGAAAACTTGAAAACACATAAGGACCCGCATGAAGAAAAAAAAATAAGGCACAGGAATCCAGTTTTAAAAAGAGGAGCTCTGGAGAATGTCCACACACACACACACCACAGCCTGCCGTTCATGCTCCTTCCAGGGGTCCTGCTGAAACAGGTCCAGGCAGCTCTGACATCACTCTGCTCTCTTTTATGCCATGGGTCCCCCTCGCCGCACCCCCCTCCCTTCCCCTCCCGCCAACTGAATTTTTTTTCAGCGGGCTGAAAGCTTGCAGACATGTGGAGCATTGAGGGAATACCAGCCGGCGGGATGAAGGCAGGCGGTCAGCCGCTCATCTGGAAAAGGGGGAAGCTGAGAGGGGACTGGAAGAGAGCCCAGGGTGTCCATCCTGCACCGGGCAACAGAGAGTCCTTGTGAGTAGGGCTCCAAATTAAAAAAAAAAATGGAACGTAAAGGCCAGCTCTGATACAGTGCTGACATTTCAGGATTAAGGCTGCCGATAGTCAAGTTTGATTTTATTAAAGCATTTAAAAACAGCATTTAGACCAATACCTGAGCCTAAAAGTAGGGCTAGGCGATATGGAGAAAATCAAATATCACGATATGTTTGACCAAATACCTCGATATCGATACCGCAACGATATTGTAGTGTTGACTATTGGTGCTTTCACAAAATATCTTCCCACTTAGATTTTAGATAAATATCATTAGTATCATTAGTAATGTGGATATAATGACTAAGTGGGTAAAGGCAATAATAGAACAGTCTGGTGAGTTCAGAAAAGTACATCACTTGACTGTAATGCAGCCTTTAAAACCAGGAAAAGGCAACACTTATGTCATATCCCGATATTACAATATCCAAAATCTAAGACCATATCTAGTCTCATATCACAATATCGATACAATGTCGATATATTGCCCAGCTCTACCTAAAAGTCATCTAAAGCTGCTCCTCTAACGTTGCCAACATCAGTTTATACCACATACAAGTTGACATTAAATTAGTTTGGGATGTCTTTGTAATGACAACTTGACATTAACCAGGATGACATTACCAGAGGAGGTCTTTGTCATGAAAACTTGACATAATATCATCCTGTTTAATGTCAAGTTGACTTAATAAAGGACACTCCAAAGAAATGTATTGTCAGCTTGTCATGACCAAGACAACTTCTGGTAATGTCACTTTGATTAATGTCAAGTTGTCATAATCAAGACAACCCAAACAGTGTCAACTTGTCATAACAAAAACCGAATGACACTTAACGACAGAAGTCATAAACCTTTATGACTTCTTTATAACGTTTATGACACGTTCATGACAGTGTCATGTCATAGTTAGGACAGTGTCATGTCACGATTATGTCGAGACCTTCAAGTAAAGTGTTACCGAACATTTCCACATAATACCAAGTAAAAAGGTAATCGTATGAATAAGCTAATTTACTGAATATCATTCTCCAATCATATCACACTGCACTGTTCCATAAATATCAACCATGAAGTTAAAACACGTCAGCCTACGGTGACACTGAGCCTAAACTACACCAATAGGTAGGTACATTAGGGTTTGGTGTCAGCAAAAAGATGTATGCTTTGCATTAATTCATTCATTCATTTACTGCAACATATTGCACAATAACATCTACATTTAATGCAGCACTTCTGATCAAAAGTATAACAGATTTAATAATAGCATGCAGGCTTGTTGAACTTTTATTGCCCATATGAGACTGAAACTACTGAAATCTAAGAGGGGCTGTAGTGCTTCAGCCCGTCTTGAAGGACTGCTATATGTTTTACAAGCCAGCAGATGTCACTGTGTTTGCAGCTGTTTGAAGCCCCAAAGCTTCACATCTTTTTCAGCACAAATAGAAAGAAAGCCCCAAAGCTTCATGAGGCTTCATTCGCCCATCACTACACCCAATACTAAATGCTTTTCCACCCACCCATTTTTACAAAAACAATCTGGCGACTGACTGGGGAAAACGGTCCGGTGCAGGGCTGATGAGGGAGTCACTGGATGTGAGAGACAGGTGAATGGGACAGTCTGAAGGCATCTGGTGGACAGGTTGAGCAGGGGCGGGGCTAGAAGAGGGGCGCGGGGCACCAGCCTGAAATATGACCTCCAACGCTAATGCTGAAATCACACCAGTTCGAAAGAAACGCTTTTTACGACTTGGGAGTGTTTATGTACTATTCCAATATATTTACCCCCAGCCTTGTAGTCACACCAGGTAAGTGGAAGCCAACACAACAACCGGTTGTGGCTTATATTTTGGCAAGCTGCAGTAATATTTGTGTCAGAGCAATAAGGGTTCCTGCATGTGTGACATGTGCAAACTAATTTTAGTTCAGTGTTATAATACAATATCCTGGAAATCCAGAGTTCTCGCGAGAGCACAATTTGAATTTGCTCAGTGAGTCACTCTGGCATTCAGTAACTATGCCCTTGTAGCCGAGCTGCACCAATCACATCGGTGTATCTGATATAGGCGGGCCAGAGGCAAGCTCAACAGATGACGACAGCGCTGCAACGTCAAAGTCATTAGTAAACATTGCAAGATGGCTACGGATGAACACCAGTTGTTGGTACTACAACAAACGAGTTAGACTTGGCTTTTTATCTCAAAGAGGAACAGAAGACGGAGCTCAAATTGTTCCTTTGCAAGAAGAAGGACGTTTTTGCTGTTTTGCCGACCGGATATGGCAAGAGTTTAATCTACCAGTTAGCTCCGCTGGTAGCTAAGCGTATGGGGCTCTGGATACGTCACCCCATGTATTGTTGCGATTGGTCGTTGGGTTATCCAATTGTGTGCAGTGATATTTTCAAATGCATGCTTGGTGCCACCCCTTCGAGTTGGGCCATTTTCATTACTCATTGCCAGACCCTTAATCTTTCGGATTTGGGTCTGGATTTCCAGGCTAATAATACAATACAAAACAACCAAACAGTACGTGTTTGTGTTTCAGTTGAAAGAAATGTCCTCATATTAACTGATTGGCTAATTAGTTACAGGTAAAAGCTAATGTTACACTAGCTACTTTTTAGCAACTGAAGCTAATTACATACTATAAGAGACTGCCTTTTCTTGCATGACTAAATATCCAAAACATAAATTACAACACAGGACAAGTAAACAATGGTTACTTTTGTGTTGCAGGGACAGTGGAAACAGGAATGTCCCTATATATGTTAGCAGCTAATGTCATACTAACTTCTTTTAGCAATCACAGCAAGTAACATTATTTAACGACAATACAATGTAGGGTTTTTTTAAGCTGTCATTTGTCAGCTGCTCTTGCATTCTTGTTGGTTTATCACTGAAGGAATTACCTCATGAAGTACCCCATTGTCAATAACAACTGCACTTCCTGTGTGCTTGCATCTGCAAGCTAGCGGTTGGTGCTAAAGGCTGAAAAGATAATATAAAATAAGAAAACAATGTATTCTTATTTGCTATGATTATACTGTACATGTTGCTAAAAATATATATACGATTATTGCCTTTGAGCAAGCCCCATGAAGTGCTCTGGGCTTTGAAGCAAATTAAACATAGCGGCCAAACAGTGGAATTGCAAACTCTGGCCCATCACGTGTTGCCCTCTGGCCCAAAAAGTATTTTTCCTACAGACTTAGATGGCGAAAGAGACATCTGTAAATCAGTGAAAAGATTTTTTTAGTGTCACAACACCGGCGAAATGACTCGTTTTACTATCAGAATTTGATCCATTGGGTCTGGTAACATTTGGACATTTTAGAAGAGATTAAAGCTATAGTGCGTAGTTTGAAGAATTCTAAGTAATGACAACAACACTGTTGGCGCGTCCACATGATACAAGCCTTCCGTGATCGCGCACCCCTCCTCCACGCAGTTGCTAGTAACCAAGGAGGACACGGAGGATTAAAAAAACAAAAAAACATGACGGACTCTTCAGAAGAGGTAATTATCTCCACACGATTTTCTGCGCTGGAAAGTCGCCGGATGCCACAATCTTCTGAACACAGCCATACTGAGAAACACAGGAAGAGTTGTGTGGAGCTTAGCTTAGCTTTGTAGCAACTCATTTGGCAATGGCTTGAATGTAACGTTCATTAACATCAAAAAGTTACGCACTAAATCTTTAAATCATCTTAGCTAATTTTGACTAATCATCTGATTATTGTCTTGAATAACTGATTAATCATTTGGACTATACATTCCAGAAAGAATGTAAAAAATGCCCGTTAAAATTTCCTGCAGCCCAGAGTGGCGTCTTTAAATGTTGTTTTGTCCGACCAATAGTCCAAAACCCAAAAGATAGTCAGTTTGCTATCACTTAGACAGCAGCAAATCCTCACAAATGAGAAACTGGAACTAGACAATAAGCATTTTTGTTTGAAACAATCGAAGAACAGTTGACATTCCTGTGGCACAAACTCATATACACTGCAAACTCGGTTTGTTTGTTAGTATGTAAAATACTATTATTCTGGATTGTAGAATTATTTGGTTTTTTGCAACTGTACCTCCCACCCTGGGTGAAAAAATCTTCCCACGTCGGATTTGACGGACTGTTCTAACATTTGACATAAGAACAAACGCAAACTATGTGTAGTTTAGTGGTAAAGGTAAGGTTGGGTATTGAGAACTGGTTCTTAATAACATTTTTAATTCTTATTACGGAATTCTAAAAATCATTGTTTAATGTTGAATTTGGGACTAACTGCACGTCTACAGTATCTGCACATGTATATTCTTTTGCATGACAAGATAGAGGATATTTTCGTTATTTTAAGTTTAACACCTTGCCACCTATGATAAATTACTGTTTATTGAGGCCTAAATGTGCTGAAAATAAAGATGCTTTTTGCTTTCAACGTATTTTGGTTTGTTGTCGTACCACTGAATATGACATGAAGACTAATATTGGCTCAGTAAATCGGTCCTACTCCACTTGTCCGCCTTGCTGGTGGTGACAAAGCTGCCAGTGTCAAGCTTTTTCACAGGGGAGGTTTGCCTCTGTGCAGCTGGGGCTTGTCTGGATGGCCTTATCACAGTGTGAACGTCATGCTACCAAACATTTCTTCAACAGGAAGATTTCTTTTTTGGTTAGGAATGTAGGACAAGGAAAGGATGGAAACAAAAAAAGATAAGGTCTCATAATCCTTTCCTCTTTTTGCTAACCCGAACACTGAATTCATGTTGTACCCCAAGCTATACAATACATTAACATTTAGCCGTGGCTGAATAAAAAATGAGGGGCTATTTTTAAAGATGCAGATGTCGAGGGTAAATGTGCCTAATTTCAGTTTAACCACCATTTTATTTGGAGAATAGCGTTTATCGTGCTTCTAAAGCTGACATAAACCAGTGATGGGAAAGAAAGCACACACTAATGCTTTGCTGAAATTGAAAAGGTTTTGTATTACTGTGAAATTGCAACATGAAAAAAGCATACGTAAATTTGACTGGAACGGTTTAAAGTAAAGCCTTGTGTTTTCATTTTGTATTGTCCATCTCATCAATTGGATAATCTCTAACAGTGATCAACATTACAACAGACTTTAGCAGGACAAGTCCAGGACAGAAAACCTTCAGTCTAACAGAGCGCAGGATTCAAGTAAAAGCCTGGGAAATCAGGCTGAATGACGATAACCTAAATGCATGCTCATCTTTTGCCCGCAAAATGTAATGTGCAAATTATTAGTTTCTCTTGATTTCATTGTTTTGGTGATCGTGAAAACGTAATCACAAAAGCGTGCTCCCCCCCTGAGAGTCGACGATTCAAAATCATTACTCGGAGACACTTCGGTTGATTTGAGATTCTTCAAATTGAGCAGTATTTTTTTTTTTTTTTTTTTTGTGAGGACTATGGTTAACTGCTCCTAAGATCTCTTCAGGCTAAATCCAGACAGCTAGCTAGACTATCAGTCCAATCTGAGTTTTCTCTCGCACAACTATTTTTCAGCGGCTCCGTGCGGAGCTTTGCATGACGATTGCGACTGGTTTGAAGAAATGCCATTAAACCAGAGCACGTTTTTTTTTTCCATCCCGGAATGCTGTGTGGACTAGTCAGACCTTCCTCCGTTCCGCAGCGTGTGGATGCTCTGGCAAAGCGAGTTCTGGTGTTAGAAGAAGCATCTTTTTTCTAGGGCTGCCACATCTTAGTCGATTAGTCGTCTAAATCGGTCGTTTTGGTCTTAGTCGACTAAGATGTTTATTCAAAATGAACAGGTGATATCCTTGGAAAGTTTTACACTGAATCTAAAAAAAATGTGTGTATTCAGAGTCGCAGAGAAGATGTAGATTAAGTACAAAAAGTGTCTCCATGAGTTGTGTATCCCAACCACTGCTGCTGCTGTAATTGCTGAAGGCCTAATCAGCGAGCCAAACTACAATAACTAACTCCTTCAGTTTCTTACACCCAACACAACCAAAACCAAAACAGTGAGCTGAAATAAGCTAACAGATTTCTGTAGAGCTCAGAGAAACTGCAGTCGGGTGATAATTTGTAAGACAACAACTTTTACATAACACATCATGTCATTGTATCTATTGTTAACATAAACATATCCATTATAGCAGCTTTAGGGTATGTAAGCAGATCCTTCTGAACCAAGTTCCACTGCAGGTTTTAAGATTAAGTTCAGTAAAGTCTCTGCTTAGACATTTGACTGACACCCGACTGGCTTGCTGTAGTCAGGGACGGACGGACGAACCTCCATCAAATTGCGGGAGGAAGGCAGTGACCGGTCAATATCTGATTTTACCTTGAAGGCCGATATTGGCAAACGCATATATCGGTCTGACCCTGGTTGGTTTTGCGGTGGAGTGTCAGCAGCAGCAATCTTAGGACAGCGCTGGCTCCATCCTGCAGTGCCACACAGGGAGTTTCTGGGCATTGTGCCACCTGTCAGAGGAGAGAAAACAGAGTGTCCTCCTCAGCGTCCCAGCTGTCCCGTGCTTCACGTAGGGCCCTTGAACACCACCGACACAGCAGAATCTGTCACTGCCGCTGCCTCCTACACTCCAGGGTGGTCTTTACCGAGTCAGCCTGTAGTGCTTAATGAGCTCTGAAATGCATTATCGCTGTCTGTTGAAGAAGAGGGCATGCATGTTTGATGTACAATATAGCACGTCTGTGGGAGTGCATACTGTAGGTTCAGAGCATGGCTGGGCTTAAAAAAAAAAAAAAAAATTTACGATTTAAAAATCGATTCTCATTTGAACAATCCAAAATCAATTCATAAAATCCCGAATCGATCTTTGTATCATATGAAACTAACACCTAAGGAATCCATTTGTACAAACTAAGTCTTGCTGGCTTGTCAGGAAGCGATATTACGAATCCCACTATGGACACGCCAAGACCCACCCTTCAATAGCATTCACACACTACTATTGGCCAGGCGTCCATGCTTACACATACAGGTCCTATCCCCTGACCAATCCCCTAACCCTAACCTTAACCACTCGAGGTGACATGCCTAACCCCAACCAATCAAGCTGCTTCGTAGGGCGGGTCTTGGCGTGGCCATACTGGGATTCATAATTTTGCTGTCAGGAAGGGGGTTAAAGGAACCCTCCAAAGTTAGGCTACATTTTGGTGAGGGAAAATCTGGCACTGCCATTTCAAAAAGGGGTCCCATGACCTCTTACCTCAAGATATCTGAATGAAATGTCCCTCAATACTCACTGACTGTAGGGTCTATAGAGCTGCACTTTAACGTGTTGACTGCTGTAGAGTGTTCATGTTAAATACAAAGTGCATTAATGTCACTGCTTTGGGGTCAATTCTTATATGTAAACAATAAAAATGAAGCAGGTTATAGGGAACCTTACACAATTGTAGAATCTCTTTCACATCCAGCTAAATTGGTTTTGCCACAAAAATATCCTAAATAGATATTACATCGGAAATCGAATCGGAAATGTATTTGAATCGGGACCTTGTGAATAGGAATCGATTCAGTGGCGCTACCCAGCCCTAGTTCAGAGTATAGAAAGCAAAGAAGAAGAGGGGCCCTTCTGATGTAGTGGGTTCCTGGCTATTAAAATAACTGTGTGTCTGGATCTAGAAGGTTGAGTGGACCTTTTCGAGTAGGTGTGTGCGTGTGCGTGTGTGTGTGTGCGCGCGTGCGCGTGTGCGTGTGCGTGTGTGTGTGTGTGTGTATCTAGCCAATAACTCCAACAAATAACCAGAACCACAGGCCCCCTTGCCTCCCTCCAGACTCCCAGCCACAGACAGACCAGAGATCCCCCCCCCTCCACCATACAACCACCAATGAGAACGGAACAGATTCCCCTCTCAACCTCAAACTGCCCTAAAGAACAGAGAAAACAGCAGTGCCAACACATGGTAGGATGCGCTACCGCAATTTAAAGAGAGAAATAGTGATCCGAACTCTAAAAGCTGCCTGAGCAAAAACACACGCTTGCTGGACGACCTGACTTCCCAACAGTAGACCGTGTTGACAGATGTTGTGCAGAGTGCAGCTGTGGTGGGCAGAGCTGGTTCAAACCCTACTACCAAATGTTCCAATAACATACTAATTCCATGCATGTACAAATGTACCTTTATGGACCAAAGAGGCCTGTGTGTACTCAAGGCGCAATAATCAAGATATTTACTATACAGTGCACCACAGCACTGTAACCGTAATACACTAACCAGCCTACTGCCTTTTCAACACACTCCCAATTCTACATACCATGCTTCAAAATACATTTTCATTTGTCGAGTACTTCATGGTTTTCATTTTCTGCCTTTTTTCTCGTCATAGCCAGGAAATTGAAACCCTTGAGCGTAGGCCATTGTGACAATGACTTGAAACAAGGGGAAATGGCTGGATCTGGATCGGTGACGGCAGAACCTCGGGAAGTCACTGCTTCCGGTCAAGAAATAGTCCGGCGCATAATCCCTTTATAATATCACAACTTCTCTTTTTACACTTTGGTCTTTGTTCGGATTAAACAAACGAGATTTAGCGCGTTTTGTAATTGTAATTAAGAGGCACTGGTAGGGAGATTTCTTGACCTTGGCTTTGGACGGAGCCAGATTAGCTGTTTTGGCTCGCTACAGCTACAGTGACCGCTAACTTTTTGCAGTCTTCATATCGAAGGGACAGATATCGGCAGGAACAAAGCATTCCCATGATAAAGTAATGACTAATCATTCATTCTTAATTGTTGTTTTAGCGTATCTGTCAGTTATTTCATCGTGTAAATCTGAGCGTTAGTGATAGTTTGTAGACAACACAAAGGCTGAGAACTGCCAACTAACCATCTGCCAGTGAAATTGTGACCAGTTGTCTGTTGTGACTCAAGAGTTCTGTCAATATGTCACACATTTCAATTTGATTGATCCTCTCAAGAAAATGTAAGTTATTATTATATATTGCCCATGCCCTTGTTTTGTTTTGCCTGTTTAGAAAGCATAAAAGTAGCCTATAAATTATCGCTCAATTCTGTGTTACATCTTCTTAGCCAACTTTATAACTTATTACCACTAGTTTTACACTTATTTTTGGAACTGATGTCCAATAAACCTCATTTACATGAAACTATGTGCAATGCACATATGTTTATGGATGATCACAGATTTTGACCCGGGTAGACCATGAAAGTAGTGATCATCAATAAGCGTTTGGAACCATCCATGTTATTTTTGGGAAATTTGGTTGAAAGAAAGCCATAGCAACCGATATAGAAACGTTGGTAACACTTTACTTTACTTAAGGTATCTACATAATCGTGACATGACACTGTCATAACTAGGACATAAGACTGTCATGAACATGTCATAAACCTTATAAACGAGTCATAAACGTTTATGACTTCTGTCATTAAGTGTCATTCGGTTTTTGTCATGACAAGTTGACATTGTTTGGGTTGTCTTGATTATGACAAGTTGACATTCAATTTGTTTGGGATGTCTTTGTAATGACAACTTGACATTAACCAGGATGACATTACCAGAAGATGTCTTTGTCATGACAACTTGACATAATGTCATCCTTTTAATGTCAAGTTGTCTTAATAAGGGCACTCCAAAGAAATTTAATGTCAAGTTTTCATGATAAAGACATCCTCTGGTAATGTCATCCTGGTTAATGTCAAATTGTCATTACAAAGACATCCCAAACTAATTTAATGTCAACTTATGAGCCAGACAACTTTTGGTAATGTCACTTTGATTAATGTCATGTTGTCACAACCAAGACCGAATGACACGTAATGACAAAAGTCATAAACGTTTATGACATGTTCATGACAGCGTCATGTCATAGTTACGATTACGTCGATACCTTCAAGTAAAGTGTTACCGAAACTTTGATCCGAGGACAACACAAGGGTTAAGTATCAGAAAGAAATGCTCATAACTGCTCCATTAGCCTTGTCAAAATGTACAGGAAGCTGATGTCCCCTGACAGATGTGCAGCATGGACCACCAAAGCGTTGGGCAATCCCGTAACAGTTTCAGTCCATCTTGCTGTGCATACTGATCTGCACAGGTGGTCCACCACCAAAGCCCTATTTTGGGCCAGGAAAAACCCTGCCCCCTGGCCCGCTGGAAGCTGTGCCAGACACTGGCTGATGTTTCTGAAGTTCCTTGGTCAGCATCGCAGGCTGACAAAAGTCGATACTTCATGGCCTTACGTTCTAAAAACAGCAGAGGGAAGGATTTAAAGCCTCTGAACACCTACACAGGTGATTTTAGTTATTCTTAGACCTCTACTCAGGTTAAAAGGTGGGCCGGAGCTTTGACGGGAACTTATTACGTCACAAATGTTGTTTCGGGGGTCCTTTGCCCTGCCCTCAAAAGGTACAACAAAGTGAACAGAAGGCTCAGAAAGATGTCAGTCAGTCAGTCAGTCTAAACACACCCACAAAGCCCTGGGAAGAGGTGTAATCAGCCAGAATAACTGACAAAACCTGTGTGGGTGTCCAGGGCCTTTAAATAACAAACTGTACTTGTTTACAGAGTATCAAAACACTGGATACTCCTTTTCTGCTCTTTAAATTTCACTAAACCCAATGTATATTCTGTAGGTAAACCAAGGGCAATTACTCTATAAATAAAAATGGTTATATTGATATTTACAGACTGAGACTCACTGACAACAGGTTCATTTATGGGAAAGTGGGGAACGCATATATTTGGAGCAGCAGCAAACCAAATCAGCAACAAGGAGAGAGGCACAAAGAACCATAGAATGGGAGGCATTGTGCAAGGGAAGAGAAAACAAGTTAAAAATATTTAGAGGAAATGCTAAATATAGGACAAATGACCAGCTTCTTGCTATATTTGTCCCCACATCCCAGTTAGGCTGTTTCTGCGAGTGTTTGTGGTTTCAGGGAGTGAGTGTGGGTTTCGGTAATGCTGCTGACTCAAACTGTGACACTGTTTGCGTACACTCATCGCCATGACATTATGACAAAGGCATACCGCTAAAGGCTAAACCTGCAGCCAAATGAATAGCCAGCATCTCGTAAGACTGTGTGAATCCATATTTCTGGACTCGAACATCAATTCTAAGCAGACAAGTAAGATTCATTACTACCTGGTGAAAGAAATGGACACATACGCGATAGACTTCGACGGAGACCAGTGAAGTCAATTAGAAGCAATTTTCCGGTGATGGCTGAGCATGCCGCGCAGCCTCCAATCGAGCTTGATGACGTAGGCTAGATATGACGTGAGCAACTTGTCTGAAAGTTGTAAGCCTTCTGGTAGCTGTGCCAAGAGAAATCCGTTCGTGGATAAAGGTTACTTCATATGAATTCACTTGCCACATACCGAAGTATTTCCAATCCATCAAAACGTTGCTGAAATATTTTGTCCCGATGCTTTTCATGGACTCTCTATGGGCTTCTCCCTTGACTGTATGCCTCCACGCCCCCGTTTGCCTGCGACCTTCTCCTGACTATGCAGTCATTTTTCTACTGTGCGACAGAAAGTTGCGTGGTTATGATATAATCGTTAACAGTTTACAAAAACTGCTGCAACGGGGCCATAACGTGAGATACAATGGACAAATAGAGTCTTTAAACGCTAAAGTTATTCACTGTCAAAGTGACGCCAAAATGAATGGGAGTCAATGGAAGGTGACGGCTTGTTAGCCGATGATCCTCCCCGTAGAAGGTACGCTTTCCGGATGCTCGATTACCTCCTTGGGTGGTAGGCTTCGGCCGGTGTAAACATTTTCAAACCGGTTTTATATCAAACCAAACACCGGACCGGTATACCGAATTTTCCCCACTAGGTGTCGCACTTGTCTCAGCCGCTCCTGAGTGAGATTGAGAAAGGCCATAATGAGAGTGTGGCGACTCCAGTCCACATGGTGGAAGTAATGAGTCTCTAAGCCGTGACTTTTTTCCTGTTGTTAGCTTATTTATAATTGAGCTCAACAGTTGTCTCGCATTGCCAGACCTTCCTCCACAGCGCTGCAGAGGAGGGTTTGGCTAGTCCACACAGCATTCCCGGGATGGTAGAAAAAAAAAAAAAAAAAAAAACACGCTCTAGTTTATTGCCATTTCTTTAAACCAATCACAATCGTCTTGGGCAGTGCTAAGCGCCAGACGGAGCCATGGTGCCTCTGCAAAATAGCCTCGGGGAGGAACTTAGTGGAACATGTGTACGTTCAAAGGTTGTTTTAGTTGTGCAACAGAGAACTCAGATTGGACCTGAAATAATGTTACATATCACAGATTCAATGTCCCATGCTTATTAAAAGAAAAACACCTATTGCTGGCAATTCACATCTATGTTCTCATCCCTGCATAAGAATATAGAGCAGTTTTGATGGTGTCTCATGCTATAATGCTCGATATGTTTTATCTGTTACGTGAATATTGAACTTGAGCTAAACTTTTTTTTTTTTTTTTTTTTAAATCACAAATCGAATCCTAATCGCAATATCTGCTAGAAAAAAAAAAAAAAAAAAATCGCAATTAGATTTCCCCCCCAAATCGTTCAGCTCCAATTTAAATAAGGAACTAGTTGATCAAATAAAGATTTTGGGACTTGGCCGTTCCGTTCTACAATTCATTCAACATATAATGAGTGGTTTGGCCTTAGTAAGAAGAGACAGTGACATGCCATAGAGATGTTTCAAACCAAATCACTACCCAGTGAGAGTGCACCGGGGCATGAGCAGAGCCAGGAAGAAAAGTGAAATCAGGAAGCTAATGGAAACCAGTGAATAGCTGATAACAACCACATGCAAAGTCTTCACAGGACCTTGAACGTGTGCAGCGGGCTGTAACTCTGCATGATGTGATATAACTCCGATGGATCAATACTAACACTGTTGAGCCTGATGCATCTGGCTGAGCTGTGCGTTGGCTTAAGCAGGATCCAGAGTACAAAACAGTACATCCCAACCTGCTTTTATTTTTTAAGCAACTAAAAAGCATGCCAAAGCAATTTTTTTTTGTGGAAAACACAGCTTAGATACAAACCCATCCTAATACTAGGTGTGAAAAAAAAAAAAGTTTTACCAATGATTCACTTAAATATCTTTTGTTTCTACAGTGGCGCTGACAGCGACGACATCATATAGGCTACGTTTCCAGCAAAACGGACGGAAAGCAGCAAATTCAGAAAATCCATGATATGTACTTCTTTACAAATGAAATAACTGTCAGACTGACTGACTGACTGACTGACATGATGTGCATTTTTCTTAGAAAAACAGTTTTCAGAAATGTCTCATGATAATCTTCATGTATTTTTCAACTTTTTTTTGTCAAAGAAGGAAAGAAAATCTCAATACTATCGAATCGCAATTCATGAAAATCGCGATACAGATTGAATCGGCACCCATGTATCGTGAAAAGAATTGAATCGGAACAAAAGCACATTGCCCCAGCCCTACCAAACGCAATTAGCTTTTCTTCTTCTCTTCCTTGAGCTGGGCTGTAAATGCAAACCAGTCTGCTTGGATCTCAAGGTGATGTAATGCAGGGAGAGAGCAGCCATATGTTCTCTTATTTCACCAACAGTGAATCAACAGACAGGGACGAGGCAGTCTGCCAAAGAGGCTGCCTGTCCGAGAATCTATATGGTCCACGGCGAGAGACGGGGAGAAGCTAGTGTTACCGTAGGCAGCGGTAATATTTTGACATACACTCGCGATGCAAAGCAATAATTGAGAGAGATGAGGCTGCCAATGATACTGAGGTCTACCTGTAGGTAGCAGCTGAGTCAGCAGTAGCTCTGCGTGAAGCCGGGCTACCTACCAGCGCTGCAGTCTATATCGCAGGAGGATCGTGGACAAAAGACCTACTGTTGGACAAATCCAGGGGAAATAGACACAACTGCTGTTGCATAAGGAAAAAAGCCTGCGGTCTAGTACCACATAGTCCTCTCTGTTCAGAGAAAACACAACCTTGATCGACGATGACAATGTCAACAGGGGTAAGCAGAGGACACGCCGTGTGGTGTGAACGTCACAGTGATGCACTCTGGTTCCTCGGAAAGTACTTTATAAATGCAATGGCGCACGTGTCCAATCAATATTTTTATCAAATGTCTATGTGTAATGTGAGATGTGTCACGTGTCAGTCTCGCATTGCCAGACCTTCCTCCACTGCGCGGCTAAAGAAGGTTTATTATTGCCCCGTTCCATTAAGTGTCCCAGTAAGTCATTCCAGTGAGCCATCAAACACAATACCAGAACTCTGGAAACCAGTTCAGCCATACAGAATGCAGTTATTGGTTACACCAGTGTGTTTCCTGTGCATGTCAAAATGTCTGTTGTGAAAACGGGCTATTGGAAACTCAATTTCATTCATATCAACCTACAATATTTACTAACAATAAGAAGAATACATAGGAGCAATAACAAAACCCTCATGCATATTTGTGTTCAATCTGACTAGAACACGCTGGCCTTGTAATAATGCCATAATAATGAATCCAATGTAAGAATTACATGTTTTGAGAGAGCAGGGGCAGCATTGGACATAAATGTCCCCACAATGTGGGTACATTTTGTGGCTTATGAGTGTGTGTGTGTGTGTGTGTGTGTGTGTGTGTGTGTGTGTGTGTGTGTGTGTGTGTGTGTGTGTGTGTGTGTTCTTGTTTAACTACATTCGTGGGGTCCAAAAACCGGGAATACAGTATACTTGTGGGGTCCGGACAGCTTCGTGGGGCCAAAATGCTGGACCACACAAGTTAAAATGGCTGTTTGAGAGTTAAGACTTTGTTTTTAGGATTAGGGATAGAATTAGTTTATGGTTAGGGTTAAGTTTAGGCACTTAGTTGTGATGGTTAAGGTTAGGGTAAGGGGCTAGGGAATGCATTATCTCAATGACGGGTCCCCACAAAGATAGTGCCGCTGTGTATGTGTTTGTGTGTGTGTGTCCACTACGTGATTTGTGAATGAGAACTGCAGCTGACAGGCCTTCTGCCCAACAGGCTGCTCTCGCCGCTGGGGGCCGCAGAAACCAGAGGCCCTTCCACCTCGCGGAGCAACCCAAGCTGGGTCCATACGCTCGCCTCCAGGGTCACTGACGGCATCCAACCCCTTCCAGCAGCGGGCTGCAGCTCAGCCAAGGGCCTAACAACTCGCAGCGAGTGCACACATGCTCCGATTCCCATGCACCTCTAAAAAAAACACACACACACACACACACACACACACACACACACACACACACACACACACACACACACACACACACACACACACACACACACACACACACACACACACACACACACACACACGTGCAAGCTTTTCGGCCAACACGTTTCCCTGTGCACAAGCAAATGCGTAGGCGAGGATGTAAACACACACAGAAACAAACACACACACACACCGCGAGTCTATCCTTTCATTAACAAGGACGAGAGTCAATTTCCGCTCCCGTCGTCTTAGGCCGGTTGCCGGCGGGGTGGAAATCTGTTCGCTTACGGCAGTTTTGACATTTAAGCTTGTGTCTCTGCTGCTGGAGGGAAGTCCTAATGATTGGTGACCAGGGCCACCCTAGGGTCCCCTGCTGCATGACTAGCAGGAATGTTGTCACCCCTATCTACGTATGTGTGTGTGTGTGTGTGTGTGTTACACATCCTAAGTCTCATGTGAGTTTTAGCAGTTACATGACACATCTTAAATCATGAACACAAGGTTCTGCACAAGTACTCTGATTTATTACTGCTGTAGTCGCTTAGAGTTCAAAATAAATGTATTTTCCAGGTTCGAATTGCAAGAGCATGGAGTTTGATGATATATTGCATTGGGAAGAGATTTGTTCCAATAGGAGTAATGCAGGTTCAGCATTATGTACAGTAACCACTGTAGGGAATGGCGAATGCTCACTGCCTACTTCCTATATAAACTGGAGTGGATGGTAAGAATGAATGGTGGGATGTCCTGAACTGGCTCCTACTGACCCGGGGGATGCTTGGACACGTTCAGATTGAATTTGTTTACCTATATGAACATTACAACAATTATATATTATATATGTTAAATCGGATGGTGTATTGAACCTCAATATTTGGTACCAATTGACCATGTGTGTCCATGGAGAAGAGCTGAAAGTGATTGATCAATTAAGAAAAAAAAATGAATGTGCGACAAACTTTATAATCGATTGATTGTGTAATCGCCGTTTTCAGATTTTCTCTATGATAATAAACTGAATTTATTTATTTCGGTCTATAGATTAAAAAGAAAAAAAAAAGAAAGTTAATTATGTTAATTTGGGCTCTGGGAAATTGTAGTGGCCTTTTGTCTTTTTTTTTTTTACAGACATATTACAAACAAAACTGTTAATTAAATAAAGGAGAAATTAACCGGCAGATTAAATATAACAAAAATAATAGCTAGTTGTAGCACTTCCAAAAAGAGGTTGAAAAAAAACTGTAAAGTAGCGAAAGTTGAATTTATCTAGGTAACTTTGCTGCTTAAACCCGGGAATGTTTAAAAACAGTTCAGGTTTTATTCAGCTAACTCAGGAAACCTGCTTCTGGGAACGGGTCCCTGGCCAGATTCCTAGTCCTGCTGACTTATTCTGTGATCAGATAGTTGGATTTGAATTTAAACGCTGATCATTTTAGACTATTCTATTTAGGCAAAGTCTATGTACGGCTGCTAGTGTTTAGACCAACGTTTAACGTTTGAGAACTTATTAAGCTTATTTTGTTGTAAACAAGGCCCAAAATAAAAGCCACGGTATGCTAAACGGACTAGTCCTTAGGCCACACTTGAAGGTGGGTGGGAGGGGGAAGCTTGTTTTCATATATTTCCTATATTATTATATAGGAGCTGCATACAAGTTTAAATATGAGCTAGGGATGTCAACGGTAACCACCGAGAATATTTTAACCCGGTTTTGCATGTCGTGCTATAGGTTTATTAGGTTTATTTATTAACAGTCTAGAGCCCGACCGATATATCAGCGGGCCGATATTATAGGCCAATATTAGGCATTTTCCAAACGATCGGTATTGGCATTTATAATGGCCAATAAATGAATATTTAAAAAAAACAAAAAAAAAAAACGGACGAAACCCCCTTCAACCATTTTCTGAGTGGTGGCGCATAGTCTGTCCACCAGAGGGCGCTTTACAACCTCCCTGTTGGTCTTTAAGTTTCATATCTTAACTTTGTATTTTTATACATTGCATTTACCAGAACTTTAATATATTTTGATGTTCTGACAATAAAACCAAGTTTATTTTTAAACTGCATTATCATATTATTTTAGTGAGGATTCATGAATAACTACAAATAACTAATGTTAGGGAAATCTGTTTATGTTTTGTTATGCGTTTCTGGATTTATATATATTATTATTTTTTTTTTGCCCGCAACAATCGTAAAAAAAAATCACCATTTTTCTGGAAGGACTGGTTATTGTCCCGTCTCACCTCCCTCCATTGTTCTGTTCGTCACCTTGTCGCGTTATGTGTTACACTCCGTACGTGGTGCTTTAATCCCCCCCCCCGCCCTTATATGGATCCAGGGTCTCACTAAAACAGGGTGAATGGTCACGGTGGGTCAACTGTTAATGCACTGCATGTAATTCTAAATCTAACATACTGTGTATATAAAAATATTGCTCTATAATACAAATAAAGTTGGGGGAGGGGGGGGTGGTGATGGTAGAAAAAAAAAAAAAAAAAAAAAAAAAAAAAAAAGAAAAACTTAAAACGAAGGATACAGAGCCCTAATATCTACGTGGCTAATAATAAAGTGAAGGCCATGTTTCTAATGCATTTCCTGTCATCAAAACATTCACTTTGTCCTCAATGGCGCGGTTATGAAGGATGATTTGACAATATCTGCTGGGTGAATACATTTCTACTCTCCTACCTGGGAGACCGTTTCAAAAAGGTTCACATTGTGTGTCTGCGTTGGCATGTTCTCCCTCGGCTAAGTGCCTGCAAGAGTGATACGGACGACATCAGTGACGCTGTAGAGATACGAGTGCCCCTCACCTTTCACCCGCTACCAAGGACGGCGTAATGACTGACATGTGAGGGATGAGGCGCCCCCGCTGGCGAATCCGTAAGAACGGGCCGCATGAATGTCAAGGTTGTCCTCTCCGGGCTCTGCTGCCCTCGGCTGAACAGAGGGACCTTTTGACAGGGCCGTAGCCAAAGAACCCCAGAGTACGCCGTTTCATAATGCAACGGCACGCCGTGGGACTTTTGGGACACGCTCCGAGACTTCCGCGCGCCGCGGAATGTGTTTACCATACCACCACTGTACTGGATGTGTTATGAGCCGGGCAGGGTTAAACTCGGAGACTGGTTGCCTTTTGAGCCGGGCTGCTCATGTCCAGTCAGTGTGACACACTTACACACACACACACACTTACACACACACACACACGCTCCAGTGGAAAACACAGTGAAAGCCATTTGGGCTTGGGGCCTATCAGTGCCACAAAAAGGCCATTATGCTCCCACTTTAGCACCTATGAACCATCAGGGTTGATAGAGACAACTCTAACCTTCAGGGATCCATAACAAACAAACAGGAATGTCGATAATAGCCATGATGATGGTTTTGGTTATGCTTGATACACTGGGAGACACATCAAGAGGAGGAAGTTGTCGGAGATAAAAAGATAAAAGTGCTGGCAATATGGGTCAGCGTAACGCTCATCAGTTCAATTTTCTAAGCACAAACGGACATTTGGAAAAACAGAAAAATGGGTTCCAATATCCAATTTTTCATTGGGTTTTTTTCCGCCTTGACAAATAAAAATAAAAAATAAAAAATATCTTTAAAACAGTTTTTCCAATTTTCTGTTTTTATTCAGAGGATCAGAAATAGAGAAAATTACAAAACTGCGCTTGGGCTCCAATTATTCAATACTGCGATGGTATTCTCTCCCTCGTTCCGCCTAGCTACGTTGACGTTACACTTCCTCTTAGACAAGCAGGCCCAACGGTGGTTTCTCTGCCCTGATGACTGACTGACAGGCTGAGCTTGCAAGGCAAGGCACTTTTAATAATGTTACTCTGAGCGAGCAGTGTTACCAGAATTTTCTAATTTTGATAACTGTTTTGATTCACAATTAAGGTGGAAAATAAAAGCTTTGTGTTTAATAGGGCTGGTCCGAATACCATTTTTTGGGCTTCGAAGCTTCGGTAGTAATGAGCAACGAATATTCGAAGCTTCGGAGAGGGGGGGCTGAACATATTATTATCTCTAATAAAGGCAGGAATCTCTATGTGTCTGTCTGTTTGTTTGCATTTTGATTATTTTGAGAACCTTTCATCCAAACGACTTAACAAGGGAGTGCAGTGTCGTATTTGGTGCAATATAGATAGACAGGCCAGACGCGTTCAGAATTAATAAAGTTTTAACCTCTCGAGGATCACCCTCCAGTCAACGGGACACTTTGTGACTGGGGCGTCGCTGTAACCTCGATAAAACTTCCACTCATGAGCGTTTTTATAACTTTAAAGCATTAAATCTTTAAAATATACAGCCATGTACACAACTGTTACAAAGTAAAAGAAAATGATTTTCATAAATTCCCAAGAGTCCAAGGAAATGTAATATCCAAGCTTTATATTCCAAAACGATCTCTTTGCCTCAAAATGTTGAAGTTTCTGGCCGAATCACAACGGAAAAACGCCAAACAAACGTTTTCCATTTCCGCACTTGGGCGTCATCGTGTACCGACAGGCTCTTCTTCTTCTTCTTTGTAGTTTATTGCCGGTTGGCAAACCAACTTAAATGTGCATTACCGCCACCAACTGGACTGGAGTGTGAACGAGAGATAAATGCAGAAAATAAATAAACCAAAATAAAATTAATAAAAAAAAAAAAAGAATATTCAAATGTCAAATTTTCAATTCGAATACCAACCCACTAAACAAATATTCGGGTCCAGCCCTAGTGTTTAATGGATTTTTGTTCATGTTGAAATGAATTTCAAAACATATGGTATCGAAAAAAAAAAAAACTGAGGTATCGAAACTGGCACCGGATCAAAAGATTTCAAAACGATGCCCAGCCCTAATCCAGAGCCCCATACGCTTAGCTACCAGCGGAGCTGACTGGAAGATTAAACTGCCGTCATCTGTTGAGCTCGCCTCTGGCCCGCCTACATCAGATACACCGATGTGATTGGTGCAGCTCGGCTCCAAGAGCATAGTTAAACAGCGTCATTACTCAATGCCAGAGTGACTGCTGAGCAAATTCTAAATTCTGCTCTCGCGAGAACTCCGGATTTCCTGGGGTATCAAATCTGTGAAGTGCTCCTTTTAATATGGGTCTGTTCATGGTGAAACGGACAGATTTATGACATTGATAAAATATTCGGTGCTTTAAATAGATACACGAATTCAACGTTGCCCCGAGCAGCCAGCCAACGACAGGAGCTGCCTCCTGTTCGTCACCCGGGTGATTGATTGATGCAAGTACGCAGCATCAAACATGATTGCTGGAACAGCATGGAGTCGGGGGTGTGCATCCGTCCTGAGGTGAAGGACAACTCTGGGGGGACATAAAAATTAATAAAAATGAAAATAAACAACATCAGTCACAGTCACTGGCAGACCGAGATCCAAACACGAGGTCTCCGGCCCGTATGTGCATCTTTATCTGGGATGTACAGCAGTGTTAGTGTCAATTAGTCAATTAATCTATCGGTCAACTGACAGGAAAAAGAATCAACAGAATTTTAATGATCGATTAAGAATGTTAATTAGAGCGGCAAAGATGAATCAGTGAGCTGTAGGGGTGCATGATATATCCACTGGATATCGCGATATCACGTTGCGCAATTGTCGCAGTAAGTACATGCAATATTTTTTATATTTACTTTAATTGTTTCTGATATGTCCTGTCCTGTAGACATGCTCCTTATTTATGCATTCATGTTGGACCAGTCCAATATGACCGGTCAGTTGAAATAAACCTTGTGTTGAAAGAAAACTTGTTTATTTTGTTATGAATCTATTTTTATGAGTTTTCCCGTAACTTTTGTAATTTTACATACGTTAAAGAAATATTGAAGTTAATATCGATACCGCAATATTCATGATAAATATCGCAATATCACATTTTGTCAATATCGTGCAACCCTAACGAGTTGTTAACTATGAAATTAAACAAAACTATTTTGATAATCGATTTAAATCGGTTTGAGTCATTTAAAATAAATATATAAAAGAAAAAAAAAAAAAAATATATATATATATATATATATATATATATATATATATATATATATATATATATATTTACACACATACACATTATTCTCCGATTCCAGCTTCTTAAATGTGAATATTGTTCTGGCTTCTTCTCTCCTCTGTGACGGTAAACATTCAGTTTACTGTTTACCATCTTTGAGTTGTGGACAAAACGAGACATTTGAAGACATCGTGTTGGGCTTTTGGGACACACCGATCCACATTTTTCAATGTTTTCTGACCAAACTATTAAAACGAGAAAATAATCGTCACGTTTTTCAACATCGAAAAAGATAATCGTTAGTCGCAGCCCTGGTTTTAATCAACACAAGATATTCTCACTGCTCTTTGCTGCTTTATTCCGTTTGTAAATTGAATGCATGTGGGTTTCAGATTGACGGGGTGGTTCTTTTTTTATACATTTGATAGATTTCATAAAAAGAATGATCAATATATTAATACATAATGAAAATAATCATCATTTGCAGACCATTTGCTCCCCTCCCACGCTGGTAGCACGATAATAGGCCATTCATCATGTTGATCAAATCCTGTAGCCAGACAGATACAGTATAGCTCCACTTTGTGCCCAGGAACGTTGTGAGCCTTTTGGAGAATGAGCTTAATTCTAAATGTTGTGATAAACCAATCACATAATTAACGTTTAATGTACGGGGCCAAATGTTCTATGTATTATCGATACCTTAATCCCTTGATCTCTTTTTAGGGTGACCTCTTTACCACCAGTCCAGGTACAGCGGATGTGAAATAGCCTCCAGGCTAATTCTGGCCCATTTTACTTTCATGTCAAATTAGTGTGCATTGTCCCTGATGAAATAAAGAAACATTCACATGGAGGAAATAAAAAAATAATTAAAAAAAATAATGCCATGTTGTATTTAAGTGTTCTTGCAGCACAGCAATGTTACAAGCCCCAGGTGTCCTCAGATGCCCTCTAATCCAGCAGTGTTTTAGGGCTAAGGAGTTGATCAGTACAGTAGGTCAGTTGATGTTCTTTGCAGGCACATCATCACGCATATTTGTTTTTCTTTAAACCTGGACAGGAATAGTAAAACCACAAGGGGTGCCGAAATCCACCCTAACATGGGACAGCTAGAGCTTATCCTCTTGGCAACTACACTCGCATCCAAATCAGCCCAACCAATTGAAGCTCAGTTGTGTGATTATGCAATATTATCGGCGATTTGATCCTGCGGCTAAATAAAAAAATAATAAAGAAATAAAGAAATAAATAAAAAGCCGCCCCGAACGCTACTGTTTCTCACGCATGATGTCATGTTGGATTCCATGCAAGCAGGTTTTGCAGAAATGTCCGAGCAGCAGGAAGGCATTACATGCAGGCACTGTTGGAGCCCACGTTTCGTATTTTTCTGGTGCATGTGGGTTAACAGCAACGCCAAACTCCGTTAAATAAATCCCACATTTACGTCTAAATCTGCTTATCGACGAGACGCACGTATTAAAGAATATGATTTTTTTATTTTAGAAACCCTTAAGGTATATTTTTTCATTCGGCAGTCATACATTCAGTAAATGTGGACCTTTGGTACTGGTTTTCACAATGATCTTCCACCAAAATAGAAGAAGTGGACAGTAGGGGCTGGACTAAATAAAAAATAAAAAAAATGGGAGAAATAGAGTTGGTGGGTGATATATTTGCAAAAAGAAAAGAAAAAAACACAGTTTATGAAAACGTCATGTTCATAACGGACATGCGCACTTACAGACGATTTAATAAAATATATTATAGTGTCAGATTTTTTTTGAATGGAGGTTCGTTTTGCTACAAACGGGGTGCGTATGGCGATGATGCAGCCCGGTGCAACATCACGCGCTGCCGAATGAAATAGCCAATAACCAAAAGCCATGACCAAATATGACATACACCTGTGTAAAACGGTCTCATTTTAGGATTTTAAAATGGTGTTACAAGGGGTAATTTGGGCGGTAGCTGCAATTATTTGAGACACTAAATATACGCACTAAAAGCATCAGCAATACTGGGCAATGTCGGTTAACAAAACACTTGGGCAACGTAGAGGCAGACTAGCCTACTCCAGTTTTTCTACATAGTACCACGACCGGACCATGCAGTTCTGCCACTACAATAAGCGTCAAGCGAACGGGAATTACACTGCCCCCAGATATAGTATTTTCAAAATGAAGCCAAAATGAAAACAGGGCAATTACACTCGTGTGAATCTCCCATCAATAGGTCCGCTCTGTGCTTCAAACACGCGTATTTTAACATCACCTTAGCTGTTCTAAACCACCAACTGCGCATTGCCCCATTTTACTACACGAAATAAAAATTCAAGACGTTTATTTTGAAGAACAAATCGCTACACTTCCTGTCTCGCTACGTCCAATTCTGGCTAACTTGCCACAGCACACTACCTCCCTCCTCCTCCTCCCTCTGACAGACAATGAATGAAGCCAGTTTGTGGAATGGAAAAGCCCAGGACCGACCAGTTCACGTAGCTTAACTACCCTTCTAACAGGTTAGCTAAAAACAGTTACAGAAACAGGACAACACTGCCTCTTAGCTCTGGTTACGCTGTCCGTCTTAACGTTACGCTACCTTTATCTTCCGAACAAATAGCGACAAGAAAAACATGCTGAATGATATCACTCTTCCTGCCATATCACGTGAAATGTTACAACAGGACAAAGCTACGAAATACATTGTAATATTCCCAACAACGCCTCACTGACACCACGTACGTACGAGCTTACCTGCAGGATGCTCAACTTCACTTCTCTGCGGTGCGGCCACGGCTTCACAAGCTGTGCCAAGTCACCCGAGGTTCGTCAAGACAGGAAATGTAGATATGGCTTTCAAAATAAAAGCGGAAAGGTACAAGCCTTGGGGCGTTGACAAAAAAATAAAAAAATAAAAGCGCAATTACTGAAGCAGTATAATGCTATTCCTGTCTTCAAGTCAATAAACTCATCTTTACATTCTGTTGTTAACACAACCACCACAATTCACCGTTTTCGGCCTGAGCTTCCTTCAGTGCGTCTCTTGAGAGCTAATTGTTATATTTTAGACCGGAAGCGCCCTATTTCATTTTAGCCAGCTTGATACTACAACGTTACTGGCGTTATTCAACATTAATTGTGCTAATTTACCATAACAGCTCCAGCTGAGGATATCTGTCTCCCTACGCCTTTCGTCACAGGTCGGTATAGTTTTGGCTTCATATCATACTGCTTTAGCTTAGTTTTTACCGGCTATAATACCGTGAGTGGTCCAGTCCAGAAGCTCCGGTGGAAGCGGGACGGAATGAATCCTCCTGAAAGTTGATGTTGCAATTTGCCACCGCGCTGGCATCATCATCGTTAATGCATGGTAAACAGAGAACATAGACCTTTTTTTTAACGGCAAAAAATAAAACAATTAGGACTCTATACCAAAAATACATTGTAACTAGTCCTTACATAATCCCACATTGGAACAGTTCTGTTTAATAGAGAATGTCCCTTGGAAAAACGTTTGGTCTTTGCCTTTCAAATATATGCTTACTAATAAAGTGAGAGAAGTTACGTTTAAATTAATTCACAGATTCGACCCAGCAAAGTGTGTGCCAAACCAGATATGGAATCTGAATGCTCTTTCTGTAAAAAGGTCAGATATAAGATATTTCCCATTCATTTTGGAAATGTTCCTACACAGAAAAATTCTGGTCCTTGAATTTATTCATTTCTCATTTGGTTTTACGGAGGTTTTCTTTGGTGTGGTCGAGCTTTAAGACCGAAAAGGAAGGAAAGTATTTCATTATTAGTCTTTTCGCTAAATATCACATCCATAAATGTAAGTTCGGGGGCTCTAAACCTTTCTTTCCTGTGTTTGAGAGTGAAGTCAATGAATATTTGGACTCCGTGAGATATTCAAAGAACTGTAAAGCTCTGAAAACTGTGCAGATATACACTTGTGACGTCACGTGACTGAATGCTATTGGAACTCTTCTAACTGGAAGTGATGCGGTCACTACCGTCACTACCAAGGGGGTAAGCTTAGCTTCAGAACTCAAACCTCCTATGGCGCCATTTTGACGCTACAAAGAGATCAACTCCCGTTAGCATTTCACTGACTAGCATACATTTTGGCGCCACTTTGACAGCGAATAACTTTACATCTGAAGTGTTTAAAGACTATTTGTCCATTGTTTATTTCTAAAGAAACATGACAATGTATAAAAGACATACATTACCTTGTATCTCACGTTATGGCTCCGTAGCAGACACTTTTGTAAAAATAGGCTAACGATTGTGTCATAACCACGCGACTTACTGTCGCACAGTAGAGGAATTACCATATAGTACAGGAGAAGTACAGGCAGTTTCGACTTACGTTAGCTGTTTAGGTTTAATTACTAATGTTAACTAGCATGTTAGTTAGCAATAATTAGCCTGTGCCTATGTTATCTCCTTACATATACCTATGCTCTCCGTCTCTGTAAGATTGGGAATGATTGAGATTTCTCTTGTCACAGCTACCAGAAGATTTACAACTTTCAGACACGTTGCTCACGTCACATTTACGTTGTCTCTGTCAGTTGAAGGCTGCGCAGTAAAGCAAGAGATCACCGGAAAAGTGCTTCTAATAGCCTTCACTGGTCTCCGTCCAGAGCAACGGGGTCTATTGGTCCATTATATATATGTAAATGGTCACTACCCGATTTGATTCGAGTGCGGATGCGAGTCGCGCATGCTCATATTTAAACGGTTTACGGCATAACGTGTCATACTGAAATTTGTGAAATCCATAAAATAATAAACTTTTCTCTTTACATACAATAACAGAAGATGGAAATCATTTCAAAAACGTTTCAGCTATCTAGGATTGATTGCTAACGTTAGTTCAAAACGCCATTCAAGTGACAGCCTTTGCTGTGTTTGATTGCTAACTTGTAGCTAACAGTCATTTCAAAAACGTTTTAGCTATCTGTGATTGTTTGATTGCTAACGTTCGCTCAAAACACCGTTAGCGTCTTGTAGGCTACTTGTCGCGACTCACATCGGCACTCAACTCACAGGTAGTGACAGATGCTATGAATTGGGCTGGGATATGATATGATTTGTTTATGTATTTATTTTGTAATTGTGTGTACGTGTACTTGTATGTGTCATTTGTAACTGCAAATGCTCACGGCAGACATGTTGACATGTCATAGTAGGAAAATTACAGGTGTATTCAAATCCATTAATGATGGCTGCATTCCACTTAGGAGAGGTATTGTGCATGCTGACTCACTGAAATATCTTACTGGGACACTTGATGGAACCATCGTTAAGGTTATCAATTTCAGCTGTGCTTTTCTTACTATGACAAGTCAAAAACGGCCATGAAAAAAGTCCATTTGTGGTCAATAGTAATAAACAACGTAATTCACAAATAAAAACGAACGTTGGCGGCATATATATACATGTATATACATATATATGTATACGTACACAGTGGGGAATAAACAACAAAATAGCAACTAAACAAATCTTTGTTAACGTTGTAGCCTATAATGTGTTAATCGTACGAGAATAAATAAGGCAGTATGTAAATAAAAAGTGATCAAACCCTATGCATTGTCACATTTCTGCACAATTCTGATTCTAAATTCTGGATTGTATTTATGTTATTTTTACACTACCAACATCCAAGGGGGTAAGCCAGCTTCCGCAAAGTGTAGCTCCTATGGAGCCATTTTGATGCTAATAAGTGTTGCAAGTCTACTGCATCTCTTTGTCCATTAATTGGACGAGAAGGAGGAGTGAGGGAGGAGCCACGTTACGTTACGCACTTTCTCTGGCAATCACATCATAGCCACGCCCTAAAACACCCCCTGCTTTATCGCCAATTTTAAAATCGAGACTATGATTGAAAAGATGAACATCATTCTGTGTTGCAGAAGACTTAAAACTAGCGATTGAGACCATAAACTCATTATGAAAATGTTTACTGAGGTAATAAATCAAGTGAGAAGTGGGCCCTTTCTCATTGTCTTCTACAGAAACCGACCTCCTTTTGCAACCGCACGTGTCTCCCCCTGCTGGAATTCAGATAGAACGCAGGTTTAAGGCACTTCCGCATTTACAGCACTTCGCCGAACCGGATGCTTTGTCCATTAATATTTACAGTCAATGACTGAAACCCACGCGCACTACCGCGAGACCCCGCCCCATTTAACACTAGAAACAAAATAAAAGCAAAAACTTCAGATCTTTGCGCCAATTTAAGAGTTAACAGGTATAGCTTTAGTATTTCATACGTTTAATTGCCATTAGTATTTCTACTATTAGGTTCTCTATTGTTTTTCACACAAAAGCAGTCTAATGCAATACGCAATTGTATGTGAATGTATAGTACGTACAAGTTAAAGATGAATCATCTGAACATGATCTGATTCTTAATGTGGTTGCATTAGAATCATCAAGAGGTGTACTCATTCATTATTAAGTAAGTATTTTCTTCCATCATTTATGCTATTGCTATTATGCTATTACAATTTAAAATGTTCTAATATCTTATCACATCCACATCATATTCCGGAACCGTGTCGATTTATTCTGACATAATTTTGTCCTCACACTCTTAAACCTGTGATAACAAGTGTGAGATGAACATTACACAGTCGTCTAATGAAGGCTACTGGGGGGTGCCCATAAAAAAAACCTTCACGTGTCAGGGCTCCATTTAGCTTGTTTTTCTACCTGGTTGCCAGGTGCTTCCATCCCTCCATGGAGGAGGAGGAGGGGTGCGGTTGCTGTTGATGATGATGGTGGAAGTTCCCCCAGGGCAGCGCCCAGAATACTAAACCACAAAAGGGCAGAGGAGCATGCTGAGCCCCCGATGACAGCATGATCCTATAACTGGCTTATGCAACTGATTAGAGCCTCCTTCAGCATTACATAACAGCATTAGGTCAGCCTGCTGCTCGCAGCTGGGCCGGGGACTACCACTGTCACCCATTACAATGTGGTTCAAATCCATGTAGGCACGCGTCGAGTGGAGAAAGTGACCAAGGTGTAGCAGGGGTGTCACTGTCCCTGCTGCTAATGTCGCTGTCGCTCAGCGCTCAAATGTTAAGTGCAACGTGCATGAGCAGGCCGAGATATCCGGAGACAAATTGGACCGGGAGATGGCTGACATAATGGGTCCTAAATAGGCTTACATGGAACACATTAGGACAATAGGACAAACTAGGACTTAGGATAAAAAAAAAAAAAAAAAGAACATTGCATACAAACGAATGTCGTCGGTGATATAATAAAAAAGGGATAACGCAGTCAATGTTATTTTTGACCAACAGAAAACAATTTCAGTTGGAGTTTTTACACTAAAGACTTTGATTTGATTTATTTTATGGTATCAAGAATGCCATAAACATGAAAAGACATCTAATACAATCATGGATAAAAACACAATAAAGTCCAGGACTTATTTCCATCGTGGTCCTCAACACATGAGGACCACAAACTTGATTAATTTGCTTTGTCTGGACTGTGTGGGTGTGGTCTGATCCGTTTTGATTGACAGTGATGAAACAACTGCGATCAGATCCAGATTCAAATGTTGCTGAATCTTAAAAAGGGCAAACAAGTAGCTAGGGCTACATCATTTTTTTTTTTTCCCAACTGAGCCCTATCCACTTCAGACCAGTTAGAGATAAGCACAGAAAAGGAAGAGAAATGCTTAAATTGCTCGTGTGAAATAACCACAGCTGTTCTAGATAGTTCCCACCCTCACCTATGGTCATAAAGGCTGGGTCATGACCGAAAGAACGAGATCCAGGGTACAATCGGGCAAAATGGGTTTCCTCATCCGTGAGGAGCTTGGAGTAGAGCCGCTGCTCCTTCACGTCGAAAGGAGCCAGTTGAGGTGGTTCGGGCATCTGGGAGGAGGCCTCGGGGAAGACCCAGGACTAGGTGGAGGGATTATATCTGCAACCTGGCCTGGGAACGCCTCGGGATCTCCCAGAGCTGGTTAATGTGGCTCGGGAAAGGGAAGTTTGGGGTCCCCTGTTGGAGCTGCTGCCCCCCGCGACCCAACCCCGGATAAGCGTACAAAATGGATGGATGGATGGATGGATGTTCTAAATAGTGTTTGAATGAAGCCATTTCTAATAGTAAGAAGTTGACTGAGAAAATAGGTTTTCAGGGCCTAATCTATATTAGTTTGCTAGTTTTCCATGAAGTGAATGTCTTCAGTAAAGTAGCCTGGTTGGAGCCATCTGAATCACTGCCACCACATCTCTTCATCTCTTCAGCAACTACAGTAGGTCTGGTGTGGTGCTCACTGGCTGGGCCATGAAGAATATATTAGTCTAAATGAAGCGACTCCTCCCAGTCATATTAATACTCAAATTCCCAGAGGCTCAGGCCGAGGAGGGGGAGTTGCAGCCATATTTGATTCAAGCCTGTTAATTAATCCTAAACCTAAACTAAATTATAACTCTTTTGAAAGCCTTGTTCTTAATCTTCAACATCCAACACGGAAATCGGTACAGCCAATTATATTTGTTGTTGTCTACCGAGCTCCAGGTCCATATTCTGAATTTTTATCTGAATTCTCAGAGTTTTTATCATGTGTAGTCCTTAAATCAGACAAAGTCCTTATTGTAGGCGATTTTAATATCCATGTGGACGTTGACAGCAATACCCTTACTACTGCTTTCAACTCACTACTAGATTCTATTGGCTTCAGTCAGAGTGTGCATGAGGCCACGCACTGTTTTAACCACACCCTCGACCTCGTGCTGGCATATGGTATCAAAATTGAAGATGTATTAGTATTCCCCCAAATCCTTTATTATCAGACCACTTCTTAATTACTTTCGAATTCTTAATACCCGATTATACGAAATTAGATAAAAGCTACTATACTAGATGCCTATCTGACAGTGCTATAGCTAAATTTAAGGAAGACATTCCAACAGCACTAAACTCATTACCTTGTTTTAATACAACAGAGGACCTTTATGTAAACTTTAGTCCCTCTCAAATCGACAATTGTGTAGATGGTATTACAGCCTGCCTACGGACTACTTTAGACTCTGTTGCTCCACTCAAAAAGAAGAAGATGAAGCAAAGGAAACTTGCACCTTGGTATAACTCCCAAACTGGTAAATTAAAGCAAAACTCGCGAAAACTTAAAAGTAAATGGCGCTCCACCAAAATGAAAGAGTCTCGTTTGGACTGGCAAGACATGCCAGATCAGACTATTACTCATCACTAATAGAAGAAAACAAGAACAACCCAGGGTTTCTTTTCAGCACTGTAGCCAGGCTGACAGATAGTCACAGCTCTACTGAGACATCTATTCCTCTAGCTCTGAGTAGTGATGACTTCATGAGCTTCTTTAATGATAAAATTATAACAATTAGAGATAAAATTCATCACCTTTTTCCCTCAAATGGTTCACCTTTCAACGCAGGACTGCTAGAAAGAACGACTAGACCTTACATATACTTAGATTGTTTTTTTCTATAGACCTTCAACAACTAATAGTAAAGGTATCTTCAGCTAAGCCATCTACCTGTCTCTTAGATCCCATCCCAACGAGGCTACTCAAAGAAGCATTACCCGTGGTTAACACCTCTCTACTAGATATGATCAATATGTCTCTATTAACCGGTCATGTACCGCAGTCATTTAAAGTAGCTGTGATAAAACCTCTTCTGAAAAAAACCACCCTCGATCCTGAGGTCTTAGCAAACTATAGACCTATATCTAACCTTCCCTTTCTCTCCAAGATCCTTGAGAAGGTGGTTGCTAATCAGTTATGTGATTTTCTCCATAGCAACAGCTTATTTGAAGACTTTCAATCAGGATTTAGAAAGAATCATAGCACAGAGATGGCACTGGTGAAAATTACTAACGATGTTCTAACTGCTGCAGACAAAGACTTGTCTCCATACTTGTTTTATTAGATCTTAGTGCTGCTTTTGACACTATTGACCATACAATCCTGTTACAGAGATTAGAACACTTAGTCGGAATTAAAGGAATTGTACTAAGCTGGTTTAAGTCTTATTTCTCTGATCGATCTCAATTTGTTAATGTTAATGATAAATCCTCTAAGTACGCGAAAGTTAAACATGGCGTTCCACAAGGCTCAGTGCTTGGACCAATTTTATTCTCCTTATATATGCTTCCTCTTGGTAATATCATTAGGAAACACTCAATTAACTATCACTGCTATGCGGACGACACCCAATTATACTTATCAATCAAACCAGACGAAACAAGTCAGTTAGCTAAACTTCAAGCATGTATTAAAGATATAAAATCCTGGATGACCTATAATTTTCTGATGTTAAACTGTAACAAAACTGAAGTTATTGTGCTGGGCCCTAAACACCTCCGAACTTCATTATCTAAAGATATAGCTACTCTGGATGGTGTTGTCCTGGCCTCCAGCACTACTGTCAGAAATCTAGGAGTTATTTCTATCCGGGTATATCCTTTAACGCCCATCTAAAACAATCATCGAGAACAGCCTTTTTTCATCTTTGTAACATTGCCAAAATTAGGAATATCCTGTCTCAAAACGATGCTGAAAAACTAATCCATGCATTCGTTACTTCCAAGCTGGACTATTGTAATTCCCTACTGTCAGGTTGCTCAAATAAGTCCCTTAAGACTCTCCAGCTGATCCAGAATGCTGCAGCACGTGTTCTGACGAGAACTAAGAAAAGAGATCATATTTCATCATTGTTTTAGCGTCTCTGCATTGGCTTCCTGTAAAATACAGGATTGACTTTAAAGTCCTTCTCCTGACCTACAAAGCCCTAAATGGTCAAGCACCATCCTATCTAGAACAGCTCTTAGTACCTTATTGTCCCACTAGAGCACTGAGCTCCCAGAATGCAGAGTTACTTGTGGTTCCTAGAGTCTCCAAAAGTAGAATGGGAGCCAGAGCCTTCAGCTATCAGGCTCCTCTCCTGTGGAACCAGTTCCCAGTCTGGGTTAGGGGGGCAGACACCATCACCTCATTTAAGAATAAACTGAAAACTCTCCTCTTTGATAAAGCTTATAGTTAAGAAGTGAGGAGTTGCAGCGTCCGCCTAACCCGGCCCACCTGCTTCTCTTCGTAGTCATCAGATTTATTGATCATATAATCAATAATATAGTGTGAGTAGAGGGAGGCAGGCCAGTACAGCCTCTCATCAATGTTTTCATTCATTTCCTTTTATATGCATCCTGTCCCAGAACTGCTTGTTACTAACCTAGCTCTGGGGAGTTTACTCCCCGGAGTCCTCATGTTTCTTCTTCAAACGCCCGGCCGCGTCCTGCTGCGTCTGCTGCACCCACCCGTGCTCTGCAGCGCCACGTTTCATCCCGCAATGTCCTGCTGTGACATGAACTACAACGACTACCTTCAAAGTCACTGTTCCACTATCTTTAATGCGACTATTATCGCCATCACACCCCCCAACCGGCCCGTCAGACACCGCCTACCAAGAGTCTGGGTCTGCCGAGGTTTCTTCCTAAAAGGGAGTTTTTCCTCGCCACTGTCGCAATAGCCACTGCTAATGCTTGCTCTTGAGGGAATTACTGTAATTGTTGGGGCTTTGTAAATTATAGAGTGTGGTCTAGACCTACTCTATCTGTAAAGTGTCTCGAGATAACTGTTATGATTTGATACTATAAATAAAATTGAATTGAAAAAATTGACGGAGAAACAACCAGAGCTTTGTTGGCAGGATTAAAGAAACTCAAACTAAGTTCACTTGATTTCGCTTGACTAATAAGTCCAATCTGAGTTTTCTGTTGCACGAATAAAAACTACTTTTGAACGTACACACGTTTCACCGAAACAAGTTCCTTCCCCGAGGCTATTTTGCTGAGGCACCGTTGCTCCGTCCGGTGCTTAGCACCGCCCCCCAGACGATTGGGATTGGTTTAAAGAAATGCCAATAAACCAGAGCACGTTTTTCTCCCATCCCAGAATGCTGCGTGGACTTGGACTTGTGGAGGAAGGTCCGGCAATGCAAGACTAATACTTGCATAACACACCCGAATCTCTGTCCCTTTTTTATTTATTTTTTTACTGTTCATCTTGAATACTGCAATGTTTTAAGAGTGCTAAAATGTCACTCTCCATCCTGAGTCCGCCAATGTTATAAGAGTTCTAAAATGGTTAAGAAGTTTTAAGAACTGGGACATCATATTTCTGCCAGGAAAATGGTGATACACACAGCGACAAGCGTGGATAAAATCAACGCAGCGGTGCCGGCTGTTGTAATACAATTAAACAATTTTTTTTTCTTAAATCTTCATATTTGTTCCACTGATAAGAAAAAAACCTAGCAACTGCTATTGCAAAAATAACAACCCCTCCAAAAGAAAATGGCCAACATGGCTAACAATGTGTGTGTGAACAAAGTGAAATGAAACAAATTCCCACTAATTATCAGGCCATATCTAAATGACAGATCTGAAAAAAATAGGAGCGTGTATGTTCCCACATTTCTAAGATGTTTTTCCACTGAAAATTAGGCCCTATGTTCCCACATTTCTAACATTTCTTTCAAAATTAGGCCCTATGTTCCCACAGTTCCCACATTTCTAAGATTTTCTTTCAAAATTAGGCCCCATGTTCCCACAGTTCCTTTTTCATAAATTTGTATCAGATTTTATCTCCCTAACCCTACAAAATGTTGTAGGAGAATAGGGCATAAATTGAAGGGAAATGTAGGAACGCAAGACCTAATTCTGAAAATTACATAGGGCTGTGGGACCATAGGGCTGACCCGAAAAAAAAAAAACCCTGATGATGTCATCAAGGTTAATTAAAAAGCTTTTGCTGCGTTTTAAAACTACGAGCGACAACACAATGCAAGTGCCAAACGCTTGCCGCTGTGCGACGGGCGTGATGTGCCATGAATCAACGTTGCGCTGTTCTCTAAATTTTTCAGCGCTCCACTGATGCGCCAAACAATCGTAGGTCTTTAAAATGCACACAGCTAGCTGTGGTACTGCGTTATTTAGCAGCGAGAAAAAAAAGAATGTGAAAATGCATTTCATTAAATCAGACCATGACTTAAATAACAGCAAACACGTATGCTGCAGATGCCGTCAGTTTATCTATGCTTGTGAACGGACTATAATCTGGTTGTACTCTAATGGCTGGAAGGCCTGGTTTTATTTGTAATATGAAAAGGCACAAATAAGGCAATGAGAAACAAGCAGGGGAAGTCATATAGGGTGTCCCATGTACGACATGTGTGCAGAAATGTTCACATTAATGTTGCCAAGTATTGAATCTACGATGTGTTACCAGATGTCCAAGCACAACTTCAGAGGCCGGTCTGTCGTTCTTCCCCAACACAGGCCTTGCCTGAATATTGTGAAGTAGCCTATAAAAACAAAGGGTTGTGTTCATGCTCATGCTGAAAAAACACATTCCCTCTACATTACTTGGCGTGTGTGTGTGTGTGTTGGGAATCCCCCATGGAAGGAGCACAATAAATCACATTTTAGCAGGATCATGTGATTAATGGAGGGAGGGCAGTGAAGCATTAGGAAATCCCTGCTGCAGACTTGATGACATTGTATGTGCCTTTTCTGAAGAGAACGTGTGCCAACTCAAACAGAAAAGGTATAAAAAGATTATCATAAAGGCTAAGAAAGCTTTCAACACGCATCTAAATAGATTGAGCATAATGAAATCTATCCTACAAAGGAAGCCTAACTGATGGACAACAGCCCCATCTACAGGACAGACATGGTGCCTACACGCTGATGTAAAGAGACGGTGAACTTTATTGATTAGAATGAAAAGTGAACATACAGCATATTGAGGAAGCAACTTTACACCAAATACTTTAAAGATATCAAAAATGGCTCTTTTGAATGTTTGCAAAATATAAGGCACTTGTTATAAAATTGGGCAATAGAGCAAATGCATAATTAATCTATCAAATTTGGACAACACCTTTCCATGAAATCCAGCTGATTTAAAAGCAATGATATAAAAAGTACAAACGTTAAACAAAGCCAAAACATCAGTTCCCCAAAGCGATCATTTAAGTTGTATACGGTCTTAAAAGGCATGTAGTGCTCTTAATTAGAATATTTGTAACCGTAAAGAAAAATATACCAAAAAATATATATAACCTGAGGTTAAATTGGAATGTGTGATTAAAGCTCATCTCAAAACAATAGTGTTCCTACAAAACGTCTACCTTCAATTTGAGCCACAAAAAAATAAACATATAATGGCTTCCAGTCAAAAACAAAGCACATTACCATTTCATTCTCCGATTTTAAATGTGGAATTGCAAGGAAAGCAAACAATCAATTTGGAGCTAACGCTAGCTTTCTTCAAGGTGCAAACAGCAACCGGCTAACGGCCGCGTTGACAAACTTCCCTGTGTTTTAGCTGAAGTCTCTGTTGGAGAGCACCAGCGGGGCCACCAGGGTCCACAGGTAGATGGCCAGGCCCAGCCAGCTGGAGCAGATCTTCACCCACACAGCCGGCATGGTGCTCTGCATGGTCTGGGAGTCCGTGTCGGGCCTGACGAGCCCAGAACAAAAATCAATAAGAAGTCAGTTTTGCATTGAATCAGTCTGTCTAAAGTTAGGGCTTTCAGAAGTGGCCAAAAATAATGTTCAAATATTCCTTCAAAAAAGAAAAAAAGAACACGACACACACACACACACACACACACACACACACACACACACGAACACACACAGGAATAAAAATCAGCTCTCTCTTCTACCAGTTTCTCTCCAACAGTACAACCAGTCATAATTGAGCCCTAGTCCAAAAGGGGTACAAGACTAGTATGATACTTACATGTACCAGTTGGTGAGCGTCATCATGATGTAGAGGGAGGCCAGGAAAAGGCTGAAGTGGAAGAAGGAGTAGTTGTAGGTGACCGCCTCCTCTTCGTTGTCCACGGCCCGCCGGACTCCGTCCTCGCCTGTGGAACTGTACTCGCTGGTCAGACCCTGGTGGTCCTCGGTCTGCATCAGCTTGTTCACCTGGGTGTTGGTGGACGAGCGGATACTGCGGCGGGCGAGAGCACAACATGCGATTGTTGGCGTACAGTGACAGGAAAGCGATGGAGACAAGTATATACTCTACAGTATATCAGGGGAATATATAGTACATTTGAGTAAAGTATTGTAGAAATATTTTATTAACAAAATGCGTTAGTCATTAAGGAAGCACTCCGGCTGACCTCTGATGCACAGATCAGAGCTCATAATTTGGAGGACAACTTGGTGGACCAGCTCTGACTTGAGGTCTGTCGCTAGGGAAACTTAGTCTCCGTTTTGTGAACCCACAGCTGTGTTGTAACTCTTATCGTGGACTCAGTAAACTTTGCTTAACTGAACTCTTCGCTTCAGATTGATCCTTGTGTTCTGGTAAACTTAAGACCGATGTAAGAAGGCGCAGGAATCCAGTCCGATTTGACAGGCCTTCGGGCCTTATTTTAGACAGAATTCCCTCTACAGTATATATGAAACAAGTTCCTTCCTGAGGCTATTTTGCAGACGCACCGTTGCTCCGTCCGACGCTAAGAGCCGCCCAAGACTATTGATGATTGGTTTAAAGCAGAGATCTTTAACATGGGGGGGTCCGAGTTGCTGCAGGGGGGGCCCACCAAATTATTGTTGGACGTTTTAAAAAAAAAAAAAAAAAAAAAAACAATAAAAGATGTTTTGACAACATACATTTACATGAATCCAACATACCATGGGTGCCAGAGCCTACAGCCTTGTTATTATTATTAGTAAAGCTTAAAGGGTTGATTGAATGATCATATAGGGTATTTCACAATGTTCCTTAAGGTCCTCTAATAGGGTATGGATCAGCTCGGGGGCCCCCGAAAATGTTCACAGAACTTTATTTAGACCCTGGTCCCCGTGGTCGAAACATAATGACTTCCTCAAAAAGGTTCCTAGTCCCTGGGGAAAGTTCCTGTGGTCGAAAAGTGGCTTTATATTATCTTGGTACATGTTGCAAAAATGAGCAATGTGGATATTTACCAAATTTAAACTATTTCCAAATAAGCTTCTCTTTTCAGCCATCTTCCATAACTGCCCTGACAAAAGCAGCATGCTAAACTAAACTCCCATCTCCTCTGGAGGAAATGGTCGGTATGAAGACACCAGGAAAAAGATCCAACTTTCAGTCAGTGTTGTATGCAGAACTTAAAATAATGTCTATATTTAATGCGGTCTTTTTAAAAACTTTTATATTACTATGTCTACATTCCTTGCACTATTGGACTCATTTGCACTACCACCATGACACACACTCTCATAGAGCACCTTACCATGCAGACTGAATCACAGGGTCAGTCAAGTAAGTAAGTAAGTAAGTAAGTAAGTAAGTAAGTAAGTAAGTAAGTAAGTAAGTAAGTAAGTAAGTATCTATTTATCTGCGCCAGTGAGCCAGTAAGCATGCAGCATGCTTCTACCAAGACGTAACAATGTGTCTGATTGGCTGTCTAACATTACACGTTGGATAGATCGATCGATCTTCGTAAAAGTTAAATCGCAACATGGAACCTAAAAAATACCAGCAGTTCCAGTAAAGTACCTGGCGTAAAGAGTACAGAAGAGGAAAATGACCAATCCCACGATGCTCTGTGCGTCCCACCACTGGACGCTGCCCGGGGCTTGGGTCGGAGTCGGTCCTACAGTGGTGACGTTCTGGACCAAACTCAACAGACTGGGGTTACACTGGCGGTCTGAGGACGGAAACGCAGACGACAACGTCAAATGTGACAACTAGTAGTTATTACAGCTACAGGGGCAGGTTTTTCCCTTTCCTTTATACGCCTTCCCAAAGTCAGTTATCCTGGTTTTTTATTTGTATTTCCCCTTTATTCTTGCAGGCAAGTCATTAAAGTGCCCATATTATGCTCATTTTCAGGTTCATAATTGTAGATGGTTGTTGTTATTATTATTGTTAATGTAGAGGTTATATCAGAATAGGTTTACATGGTTTAAAAAAAAAAAAACACCATATTTTTGTTGTACTGCACATTGCTGCAGCTCCTCTTTTCACCCTGTTTGTTGAGCATCGGTTTTAGCTACAGAGAGAGGCATCTCACTTCTGTTGCGGTAAGGACTACTAGCCAGTCAGAAGCAGAGTATGAGGGCGTGTCCTGACTGTACCTAGGTAAGGACTACTAGCCAGTCAGAAGCAGAGTATGAGGGCGTGCCCTGACAGTACCTAGGTAAGGACTACTAACCAGTCAGAAGCAGAGTATGAGGGCGTGCCATGCTAGCAGCTATGCGAGCATTATAACGTGTGTTACAAAGTGACCACGTTTGTCTCTGAAGTAAAGGCTGGACTACAATAGAGCTGTTTGGAGCAGTTTGTGAACAGGGTTTTCTGTTGGAGAAGTTCTGTCCCTTGGGGGGTTGGGGGGGGGACTTTGGGCTTTTTCACTTTGTAAACCTTTTACATGCACATACATACATTTACAACAGAATAAAAGGAAAGGGAAAAAGCATAATATGAGCACTTTAAGGACATTTTTCATATTTACAATGGCGGCCTGACATGTGACAAGGCCACTTAGGGGATGGGAGGGTGGGCTAGGAGATGAAGTGGATTAGACATGTATACGGTTTTAAAATGACATAAAAATCTGATTTAAAATACACCACAGACAGCAGTCAACGCGTATAACGGAGAAGCACACAGGTACACCGGGAGGGCTGGGTACGGAGTTCAATACTTTTTAGGCACTGACTGAATTGCCTCTAAAGCATCGAGGATCGGGAAAATGCCTCGTCATTCAAACCCAATTTCAATACCGAAGGAGTAAATCTCATCAGCGCCAGCGAGCCAATAAGCAAGCAAGACCTAACAATGTCTCTGATTGGCTGTCTAACGTTACACTTCGTAGAGACACGCAGGAAAAACTCTACGTCACACAGAGACAGGGCCCACGTAGTAGGAGCTGAATAAATACATAAAAAGATTTGTGCGTGTGTAATGTTGTAATTTCTTTTTGTTTCATAAAACTGGTATTGAAAAAAAAAAAAAAAAAAAAAAAAAAGTATTGTTTAGAAACCGGTATCAAAGTCACGGAATTGGTATCAAAAATATTTGAACGATAACCAGCCCTAGACATGGGGGACTAAGAAACGAAGGGGGAAACCATGCAAAATGTTTAGCTGGGAAATTATGTTCCAACTGATTCTACTGATAATATACAAAAATGTAAAAATAAAAAACTTTGGGCCTGGGAAGAAAAATGATATCGATATGAAGATAACTATGGACACAGATGGAAAATCCTTGTGGTTTTCTTTTCTCTCATTATTTTGTTCCTTTCTCTTTGTTATCGTGTGTACCAGGAACCTGTAAATTATATAACAAACGAGAAAATGTAAAAAAGCAACTGCATATGTCGCCAAAGAAGGAAGAGATGGCGGTACAAGTTGTGTTGGGACTCACTGGGGTTGTTGGTCATGGCCGACCAGGTCACATACATGGTGTAGCAGGAGATGAAGGAGGCCTGCAGCAGGCCGGAGGTGGGCTGGGCCTCCTGGGGGAGACATGGCGCCGGATGAGTCCCAAAATCAATCATTGTGCCAGTAAAACAAAACCCTCTTCATCGCACTGAATTTCTATTATAGATGAATAATGAAAATGAAGAGGGGGGGGTAGTAGGACTAGAAAAGTTTTTAACTTCTTTCTACCCCTTGGAACATGAACAATATTTGAGTTGCCCATTTGTTGCTGAGGATCTTGCTGGTTTTCTTTTTTATTGCTTATACATTTTACTTTGCATGTTTTTCTTTTTTTAACATGTTCAATACATTGACTAAATAAATAAAGTAAAATTTATGTTTTAGAGACAATAAAAAGGTCATATTAGCTAGGTAGTCTTCTGCATTGTGCATCGAATAGCAGTTATCCTCATTCCTTGCTACCATACATAGACATAGAGAATTATACATGGATAGGGTTAGGGCACAAAATGGAAACATTTAGCACCTTAGGTCCATAAATGGATAAGTATTATCACATTAACATCTGTCTTCTGTTACCTGAACTTTGGGCAGAATGGCCACGATGGACACAATGATGCAGAAGATCAAGTTGAGGCTGATGAAGACCTTGTGCTCGGTGCAGTCGTCGGGTTTGGTGTAAAATACGTAGAAAAGCACGACGGCAGAGAAAGCCACGGTGTAGAAGAACAAGGTGAAGGACAGCAGAACTGGGAAGAAAACAAGAGCATATTAAATATGCAGATGACACAGCTCTAGGGAGTCTACTTTTTAACTGTCCATTTGCTGTATTGCCTGCTGTTTCGGAAAAGTCACAGAAGAAGACGATCAGAAAAACAGTTACAACTGCAAGCAGGTTACTTGGGATAACATGACTGAGCATTGAACACATTTACAAAGACAGACTCTTGAGAAAGGCCAATAAAGTTTTATGTGACTAATCACACCCCCCTGGCATCTCATTTTAAACTACTGCCATCTAGGCGTCGTTTCTGCCCCCCCCCCTTCTGACCAAGAACAGATCCAAATTCTCTTTTGTACCACAAGCTATAGAAGCCTTAAATCATTCAAAATAAGCTAGATGTCCAGCTGGCCTGGTCATACCCAAGGGTGTATAGGGTATTGTAGCGTGTGATGTATGTTCTTCGTGTTATGTCTGTCGGTGTCTGATGTATGGACTATTTGTTTGCGTCATATGTCTGATGTCCTGTCATGAAGGTCCTTGCAACTGTGCCGCAAACCCAACTGCCCCACGGGGACAATAAAGTTATCTACTACTACAAAGGGTAACGCCATTAGACAATCTCCTGCATTTTATGCAGTTTGATTGATTGAATTTTGTCAACTCATCACTACTACCAGACTTGCATGAATTGGAGGCAATGCATGCAATAAAATTTATTTTATTCTGGTTTTAGGGATTTCATTGTCCAATGGTTAAAATTCTGACTTTTTAACCCTTTTTGTGGGAATTTATACATTTATTTTTTTAATAAATAAAAATTGGCAGACAAATTACTTAAAAGTGAGTACGTTGAATCCTAATATACAGTACATGTCTTGACCTGTAAACACATTGGCCAAACGCCAAATTTTAAACTTGCACTTTAAGGCTCATTTCTGTGGGTTTAGCAGTAGCCATCTCGGAGCCGTTTCTGGTTAAACAGAGAGGATTTTGCTCCTTAAAAAAAAAAAATAATAATAATAAAAATAAATAAATAAGGTCTCTCTCTGTAGGGATCCTTTCCATAATGCAGTCAGACACATAGAATAACTATCTGTCAGTGTCGACGACAGCACTTTTAGTGGAGGAAATCAACAATGCACATTTGCCCTGTTAGGATTACATTGCAGACGGTTCGCGGCTGATGGTCAATACTGGACCAATTTCAAAGATTGTTGTTCCCATCAGTCACTCACACAAAAAAAAAAAAAAAAAAAAAAAACACATAGGAAAACCGGCTAAAAAAAATAAATAAAACTAAAAATAATAAAACAGAAGTAACCCTTTTAAAAGGTTTCTGGTGATAAATAGGAGGGTGTGTTGCCCTTCTACCTGCAAACCAGCACTTTGTATTTCCCTCTTCTGCCTTCAGCAGCCAGGACTGGTTCCAGGAATGGGCAAAGTCCACCAGCAGGATCAGCTGGGTGATGATGAAGAAGAAGGAGCCCACCAGGCCAAAGTAATACCACACTGAGACCAGACAGAAATGGACACAGAACATTTGTTTAGAAAGTTATTAGGCTGTGCAATGTACAGCGCTAAGGCACAAAGCAGGAGACTCTCAGTACAGTATGTGCCATAGTAGGTTAACAACAGTTATCAGCTGTGCTTGTTACATGAAGTAATGTTTGTTTATTTATGAATATCAGAATTGACCATTTTAAAACACTTGTGTTGTCTTCTTGTTGACCAAGCAAGTTTTTTTATTTTTCTGGGTAAAAATTAAAAAATGTGAAACTTTTTTTTCCTTCTTCAATGTTTTGGTTGTCTTTTTTGACACTTCAGTCACTTAGTCAGATGTTTTTGTCGATTTCTTATGTGTTTTATTTGACATTTGTTTTTTTCCGCCCACGTTTTGGAAGCTTTTCCCAACATTTGTCCCTTTTTTCAACATTCTTTTATTTTTTTCAAATGCTATAAGATTGAAGAAAACATCCAAATTCAATAAAAGTAGTGAACTGATAAATTATTTTACTTCTTTATAGAATTTTTACTTTTTTTTCCTCAAAAAAACACATTTGTGATATTGAAAGTTTTCAAAAATAGGTCAAATTTGACCGAGGACAACAGGATGGTTAATAAAAGCGTTTCAATACTCTGTGGAACAAACATATTCCGGAGAACTATTTAGAGCTCAATACCAAGCCCTTATTTTGACTCTAAAGTCTGCAGCTTTGCACTGGAACCAAGCAGCGGAGCATCTTATTTGTCTGAAGGTGTGTGCACTGCTGGAGAGTTCAGATAAAAAGAAACGACGACATCTAATAAGACTCCAATAACAGGCCTGGGCTTTCATACCTGTATTGAAGGTGCCATCTGGAATGAAGAAAGCTCCCACAGCTATGCCAACCAGCAGCAGGAACTTGAAGAACCAGAAACTGAGAAGGAAAGAGGTAAAGTTATTCTAAGTATGTGAACAACAAGTATGTTTTTCTCTCTGTTTTGATACAGCCTTAGAGGTGAAGTTCCCATGTGTGGCCAGCAGAGAGCAGCGTGCCTTCATCATACAGGACTGTGGTACTGAGGCTGCAGTGCACGGTACAAACCCATTTTGGATGGCGGCTCGGGGGTCCTTGCTGTTGCGCACTCGGATCATGATGATGGTGAAGAGGAAGAAGAAGCAGGCCGTGGCGAAGCCCATGCGGTACACTGACTTGTAGCCGACCATGATGTCACAGTTCACCTTGTTTTCTAGGCCAGGTATGGCTGTGCCACCGAGACAGAAACCTGGAATCTGACAGTGTCAAGCACACAAAGCAAATAAAAAAGGTTGGAATAAACTGGGTAACTTGGAATGATTTTCAAAGTTGGATGATCTTTAAGAAAAATAACAAACACATAATCCAAGCATCCTGTGCAGCTGCTTTACAGCATCACTGTTGCTGGGTTACAGCCTTGAGGTAGGTGCTACAGAACACGGTTTGCCAAAACAACCACACACGAGAACAGTTTCTTCCCACAGGCCGTCACTATGATGAACACTTAAACTTCTTAAATTATATATTATTAGTGTTAAACACATAAATAAAAAGGTCATATCAACCTAGCTCAGATATATAAGCAGCCGGTTGTATTTATAGTTCTTTAAACCTGATTTTTAACCCTGTGGAGGTCTAAGGCATTTTCACATATCTTCTTGAATTCTCCTTTTAAAAGGGTATTTGCATACAACTTGATCGCCCATGTGTTTCATATTAAAATGTTCACAACAAACTCAGCTTTCTGTATAGTGACGCCCAGAATTGTTGCAGAGCAATGTATAAAAAGGTAATTTGGCCCTAAAGCGGAAATATTTCTCAAATCGCTTGTGGAAACATACCTACGCTGAATCGTTTTGGTGCTTGAAATGAGTTAACAAATGTCTTGGGTTCACAAAAGTAGTGCAATATATGAATAAAAAAATAAATATATGCCCAAAATGAAATTTTGTAATATCGCTTTTTGAGTAGGAGTGTTGTCAAACATCGCTCGGGCTCGCCGGTGCGTCTTTTGTCCTCGGAGGGTTACAGTGTTTCCTCCATGTTGATTTTGTGGTGGCGGCCCGCCATGGCAAAATTCCTGCCGCCACGGTATCAGAAATGGGGCAGACGCACAATGTAGTCGCGGTTGCCTTTTAAATGATCCTGCCGCTCGCATTGCAATTTAACAACAAGTAGAACTATTCAGAGGTTATTGGGCCCATTCAGTTTAACTCCACATACTGTCGTGTTGATGTAGTTTATCGGCAAAACGTTCGCTTTCTTCCGAGTCGGCTATTAAACGAACAGCTCCGCCAAAAACGTCACCGCGGTGGGTCCGTTCTAATTTGACAACGTTCAACTCGTCAGTTCCGTCAGCTCATCGTCCAGATATCAAACATCTGGAAACATTAAAACGGTAAGTGAGTCAGTGTAATATAATATAAATGGGAAATAGTCTATAGATGTAGTCATAGATGTAATGATAGTAAATATATTGTCCGGTAAACACTAAACATTTTTCTTGGGGATTGTTGTTGTCCGGACAGACCTACCCCCACTGCTAAAAAAAGAAAAAGAAAAAGAGAAGTATTTTCTAGGGCTGTCCTCGACTAAAGAAATTCTTAGTCGACTAACACATATAGGATTTTGTCGACTAATCGATTAGTTGATTTAATTGACAGAGCTGTGCACTTTGAGAGGTGGTTAAGACTAGAAAAGCACAATATAAATGTAGTTAATTAACCATCTGTAAAACTGAGTTTCTCCACAATTAATCCTGCAAAAGCACCACTTTAAATCTTGTGTTTACCACAAATGTGCTCAGAAGTTTCTTGGAAATAAGTAATTAAGCATGAATAAGCATAAAAAATGACTAATCGACTAAAGAAATCTTAAGTCGACTAAGACCAAAACGACCGATTGGTCGACTAATCGACTAAGAGGTGGCAGCCCTAGTATTTTCTAATTATTCCCTGAATTGGAAATGACATGTGGGTTGAAAAAAAATTCAGAGATACTTGGGCCTTATGCAACAGCCCCAGTGTGGACCATTCCATTTGATCTAACGTAGTCTTATCTAATGTACCTGTTTAAGATGTCCCTCCATGCCTGGGAGAATCATAATGACAGACACCAGGGTCCCGAGCAGCAGCAGGAAGGAGAAGGCCAGCCGACTCATGGTGGAGTTGGTGGTCGAAGGGCAGCATGACGACAGGAGGCAGGAGGCCGAGCCGCACAAACAGGACGCCTGCGGAACAGACCAAGGAGACAATTAGCTAGGCATTCACGCAGATTCATATTTTATGGAAGTCAGGGACAGGGCTCTGGGGGTGTGGGATAATCAGGGTAATGCATGCATGGCCTGCTACGACTGCAGTCGGGAGAACAAAAAAAACAAACAAAACAAAAGAACACTGTGTCTGCTGTCAGGGGCAACTATCTGTCTCATTCTTCTGCACGCTTCCACTAAAGCAAAGACATGGTGATTTACAGAGGCAGTAATCATCAGGCCTGTGATTAGAGTCTCTCTCGCTCTCTCTTTCCTCTCTCCCCCCCACGTGGACAGGATCACTGAGGATCCCTGCATGATTCAGATGCAGACTGCTGAAACGTGTGTGAAGCACTGGAGCAGAGACTGAAGCTGAGATCAGCCATCCTTGACTAAATAGGAGTATACACCCGAGTACACTGGCCTTTAGTGTGAACGCTGTAGCCGCGACGACGAGAAGAATCCACTTCCCATGCTTCAGATAGGCCTGCGTGATACCGCCTTTGGCTCTTACAAAAAAAAAAAAAAACTCCAAATCGTAAAAACAGTCTCTTAAACAGTCTCTAGGTGCCACAAAAAAAAAAAATAGATGTTTGGTACTGCTGTCGTGGCAGAGAATCGTGATATCAATTTTAAGCAAAAAAAAAAAATCTTGATTCATATTTTTCCCTAACTGAAATAATCGAAAATGTTTGCTGGATAACAGTTTTTGCCGATTGCTTACATACTGAAATCAAAAACGTATTACACAATTATCAAAACCTTACACTCAAGGAGCAAAACGTTGGCCCAGATAAGCACAACATCAGCCTCACACTTTCTGCACAACAACACACACAGAGATTTGCAAAAACTGTCACTACCCCGGGTAGTGACAAACACACTTGTATACAATAGACACATGAGGTCACTCCCTTGCGATTCCAAAGCACCGACTGTCAAATGACCTCACCTACGAGCCGACCTGTGAAACACAGCCATCAGGTGCGTAAACACATGATTATTCAATTGTAGATGCACCAATCAGGTTTAAGCACTATAAAAATGCAGTAGGTAAGTTAAGTACTGTATTTTCAGCTCTTTTTGTTTGTTTGTTTGTAGTGGTTTGTTTTTTACTGCAATAGCCTGTACTGGACACAGTATTTTATTTGTGTCCGTTGTTTGCTGAGCTAAGAGAGTCATGCACACTACTGTAGGATTCTGTGGGATTCTCCATGTTGACCGATTTGGGTATGTGGAGAAAAATTAATTAGATTGTCCTCAGTCTTCAGCATTGGTCTCGTGTAGGTTCCGTGAAGTTATTGTACGTTTGCACTTTCTCTGTCAAGATTTGTTTTCACAAGGTCTTCTTCAGTGTTAAATATCTCAAATATATGTAGGCGTATGTTGGTCTATGGTGTAAAAAATTAAATAAAAGTAAAAAATGTGCAATGCGGTTGGTAAATACACAACAAGAGAATCAAATACAAATCAAGGTAAGAATGATTATGATGGGTACAACACATAGACTAATAGACCTTTTTCACAGCAGACATGTTGACATGTCATAGCAGGAAAAGCACAGGTGTATTCAAATCCATTACTGATGGCTGCATTCCACTTAGGAGAGACCCTGGTATTGTGCATGCTGACTCACTGAAATAGCTCACTGGGACACTTGATGGAATTGAGCCATCGTTAAGGTTATCAATTTCAGCTGTGTTTTTCAAAAGTCAAAATGTCTGCTGTGAAGAAGGTCCATAAACAGTCTATGGTACAACAAGGAAAAAGCCCCAAAACAGTTACTGCCGATCTACTCCAAAAAGGGGATGGCCCACGAGTTTTCTCACGAGTTAGAACCCGGAAATTGCGCATTTTGAGAAGCCACCTTGCATATTTATAACAGACAGCGTTACATTTTCTTCGTTTTCCTCGTTGACTGCACATTCCAAAAACATTGACAGGTGAATTACTTACTAAACTCACTGTAAATAAAGTCAAAGGACAACAAAGACGCCCCTGCTCTCACACCAAACTCCATTCAGAAAACCGGAAAATCCACTGCCACCGTCACGTCATTTTGATGAAACATTTTAAAAGTCGGCCTAAAGGTTTGTTTAAGTTGGGTGTAAAGATTAACTTGATATTAAACTATTCAAAATAAATATAATGTGACGCGAGTAAAATATCGCAATTAAATAGCCAACTAGTTTAGCATGACGTCGTGTTGACATCACACCGTCAAGTTTTCTTGGCTAAACAACGCGCAGCTAAAATAGTCAAGAAACTGTATGAAATACTAAGTCTCCATAAATCATGTAACAAAAATACAACGGGTGAATATATACTTACACAACTGCCAAGGGCACCCAGAGCCAAACAAGCACCCATGTTTATTAATTCACAATTCCGATAAAAGTCGTGACAGCTTGAAAAGTTCAGGAAGAAACTGAGTCAAATATGGCGAAGTCAAGTCATTTAAATGTAACACACGGGAATCCGTTTACTCCCTTCAAAATAAAAGCTTCAAGACACTCTATGAGACACGTACGTCATTTATATAGTACATTACCGGGATATTATATTATTTCAGTTTGTTCATTCATGTATTTTGATTGGTAAATGTCCACATGGAAAACAACGAATCCATGGAGTGTTACGGCATGTGTTGTTGCTGTTACCGTATTCATTGGCGTTCTCGGTTTTATTTTAAAGGCACATTCCCTCTACTTCCGACATTGTTTGGAAAAAATAAATCGGAGCGTTTACTTTACATGGTGCGTTGCAGTTTACTATTTTGCCCGTTGTAATTCACCGTCATTGGCTTACTGAGTCGTCACTCAAACGGTTCGACAAACCGGATGGTAATGCGCAAAAGAAACACCCTCCCTTTATTATAGTCATTTAGGTCTACTACCTCAAACACTTAAAATGCTTAATAGCTATCCCACATGTTCAATGCTAAACTGATTTTATTTTATTTTAAAACCACATCATTCATTAAACTGGTAATGCGTCACTTCCTGAAAGAAAGCAAAATCAATTCATTTTAAACCAACCAACATGTTATATGGTTTTATTTATTGACATTTATTTTTGCAACAAAGTTATTTGCTATTTTTATTGAGAGAAAAAAAATGTTCTACATTGCATGTACTGTATATGCCTAATTAGTTAAATAGGCCTTAGTCTTGCATTGCCAGACCTTCCTCTACAACGCTGCAGAGGAGGGTCTGGCTAGTCCACGCAGTATTCCGGGATGGGAGAAAAACGTGCTCTTGTATGTTAGCATTTCTTTAAACCAATCACAATTGCCTTGGGCTAGACGCTAAATCGCCTCGGGAAGGAACTTGTTTTGGTGGAACAAGTGTACGTTCAAAAGTAGTTTTAGTCGTGCAACAGAAAACTCAGATTGGACAGATAGTCTAGCTAGCTGTCTGGATTTACCCTGAAGAGATCTGAGGAGCAGTTAACCATAGTCCTCACAAATCCACCGGAAGTTAGAACGCCAACACAAAGAAAGCGGAAGATGACGGACATCCGGTCGAAAATGAGGGACATCCGGCGGAACCTCCGGCAGCACCGTAGCAATCCCGGAAATGAAACGTCGTCGATATATAGACTGCTACAAAGACGATGTGTTGTATTTCATTGCTCAGAGTTAGAAAAGTAAAAGGATCAGGGTGAGCCATGAACTATGATCAGGAGGGTCATTTTTTCGATGATTCGACACCACATGAAAGCAGCACAAATGCCATAACTCAAATTTTTAATGAAAGTGAAAAATGATGTGTATCTGCCCCGCGATTTAGATCTGCTTCTAAGTTGAATGGGTCCTTCCCTGGTCCATGCTACACCCGTCCATCAAGTTGAATGAAATCCGGGCCAGTAGTTATTCCCTAATCCTGTTGACAGACTGACAAACATAACCTCCTTGGCAGAGGTAAATATGGTTTCAACATTCTTCTTTGTATTCTATTTTTTCTATGATAGCATACATTTTTTAATATTGCATACATTTATTTTATTTTTTTAATATTTATATGTTTTGTATTTAAGAAGACAATCACATCAAACTTCATATAACAACACATGAATTCATCTGAATGCTCTATCATTAGGGTAGTGGGCCTATCACACAATCAACTCAAGAGTTGACTATTATAAACACACTATATATCTCTATTAGGTGTGTCCTTTCTACTGTGTGTGCTATGTATGCATGGGTGTGCAACATGACACATTTTTAATGTACACTCTGTGTCACGAACCCATACCCTTGAGCATGTTTTCTCTGTCTGTCTGGTTTGTTTTTATGTTACGTTCCTGAACGTACCCTGTTCCGGTTGCCGGGCAACGAGTGCAACGCGGGAATTCCAGGATCACCTGAACCTGCTCTCACCTGTTCCTCATCGGCAATCTACACACCTGGTCCTTATCATCTTCACTACACTATTGGTGCGTTCATGCCACCTGGGAATAAAGCCCCCGGGGTTACGTTGTTTTTCTGACTGGCAGCGTTCACATGGTCGGGATGAGTGTTCTTCTTCTTCTGTTATATTGGCGTTTGGCATAACAACTTGTTGCATGACTGCCACCAACGGTTGGCCGAGGCCTAGAGCATCAGGTGTGTGAAAACATGGAGGCTGTTTTCTTATACGAGCATGGACAGGTGTGTGTTTGTGTTATCTGCCGGACAACCAACGGGAAAAGACAAGGATAATGTGTTGTTGTTTTTTTATACATAGGCCTATTTATGAATAATTTGAAACATATTATGTCTGTGTATGTTTCTTGGCAGAGGCATTTGTTCACAATAAACAGTTTATTGTCATTAAAATATGTTCAGTGAATCAAAAGCGCCTCCATCAAACCAAATGGGGAACTCTGTTATCAAAATCCAGCCCGAGTTTCCCACCTCTGATTCCCACAGGAAGTTACGTGAATGGTGACGTTTTCACTCGGAAAAACGTTTTTCCCGTGTCCATGAACGCACGGTATGTAAGCGGTGACCTGACATCCAGTCCCTGCCGGATCGTTAGCCATACTCGTAGGCCTATGTTGTGCTTGCGTGTCAGCCTAAATTGTTTGCTAGTCAGTCTCTGTTGCCTTGTTGCTTTTGCTTGTCTGCTTAACTGGTTCCTGTTCCTCTGTCTGCAGTAGGCTAGGCCTACCTTCACCCTGGAATTCTCTTCACCCCTACCTGGCAACCAGAACCATTCTACTACATCGTTCTGTCAAGACCCCTGTCCACCATTTATGGGAGAAATTAACTGTGTAGGCTACGGTTTAAATATGGGCAGTTTTACAAAAATTGAAGGCCAGTTGCACATTTTCTCCGATATGTTGTCGGACTTGGAAGCTCCAGTCTTAGGTGACAGCCAGCTGGCGGTGGCCGGGATCGCTTGCTTACCAGCGGCCAGTAATACCCACAGCAGCCGCTGTCAGTTGGAAGTGGTTTCAGACCCTCCCACCAGCCGTTGGGCCACGCCTCCTCATTTAAATTTACACCTGTCACTTCTAAATGAAAAGCTTAATGTTAAATCGAAATCTAAAAGGTGAATTTTAAAATGTCAATGTAAAACATAAAATTCAAAAGATAAAATGTCAAATTGAAAATTATAAAGGGGAAAGGCTAAAATAAAATAATTAATTTTTTTCTATTTGAGATTTTAATTTAAGTATTTCCATTTAAGCTTTTAAATTTCACATTTAATTATGGCATGATTTTTCCTAGTAGTGTAGTAAAATAATACTGTTTTTAAATAAAATAATGCTGTTTTTTTATTTGCTCTTGCTTCGTTTTCTCTTTGGACTTTTAAATTTGAATTATCAATAAATATTCCCTCCTTAGTATGCTAGTGAAGTTCGTGAATCATGGGGAAACACACTAATATCCTGCATGCACAAAAAGGCCATTGCAAAGTCACTGTATAGCCTCGTGACATGACCGTATAGGAGCAAATAGGAACTGATTTAGTTTCACCAGAAGTAGCAAACAGTAAGGAAACAGGTGTGACAATGAAGTTCAGACAGTGAGTTTAAAGCAGTGGGGGGGGCAAACCTCCATCTGTTTGTGTCTGACCTTCCTGTGAATAATCAGCACAAAGATAAAGCTTCTGCACGCTCTCTTTTTCCTACAGTCTAAAGCAGCAGCAGGCTTGTCATCAGTGGTGGTAATCATGTAATAATACATTAGACTACACTATAGTGGGTATACTGTATTGTATATGTATGGGCCTAAACAGTATGGGCCAGAATGGGCCTTTTTTTTGGGGGGCATTTCATAGTAGGGAAAACAGGGAAGGAACAGACTTCATTTCCTGCATCCTTACACACTTATGCACCAAATTTGCGGTGGAAATCCTTTTATTTAGCCTATGTGAAGAAGAAAAACACAGATGACAATTCAAAATATATAAAATTCACAATGCGGAGTATGTGGTTACGTGTCATTGGCCATTTTTAAGTGGGGTATATGGAAATCATGGCGCTTTCTTAGTGGGTATACTGCGTATACCTGCGTATGACGTAGGCTCCACCACTGCTTGTAATGTCCTCAACAGAAAGCAGAATCCCATCAGTGCATGTGTTAATGAGCAGTCTAATGAATTTGATGTACTGTAGATAACGGCTTCATTACAACGTTATGCCAACATTCCTCGGGGGGTTGATATTGGTTAAAGTGACCACCGTTCTCTTCATCTTTGATATTTTTTATAATAATCCCAGGACCTTGTGTGTCTGCTTATGAGGCTGAATACTATATCTACAATATGTTCCCTGTGGTGGCAGGGAGTTTATTGTAATGCAGCTCACAGACATATCAAGGGTTGACGCTACACTGTATAATTGTTCTCCTCATTTACTAAATGAGATGAACAATACACAACATTGAGATAAAAAAAAAGCACTTGTTGAAAGCACAGTTGACTTTGGTGTTATTAGACCACTGTTTTCTGTTTCTATTTAAAGTGGTGGTATCTAACCTACAATGCACAAAGTGCCTTAGTTTTATCTGTGTAATAGGAATGAGATAAGGAGCCGACAATAAATGATCCGTGTAATTTAGGACTGAGGACAAATTACTTAGTGACAGGATTCTACCAAAAGACAGGTGAAAAGGTGATACCATTTCTTAATGTGCAAATGTGTAGAGACCGTGCACCCCTTACTAAAATAAACAATGGTACAAACCTTTGAGCAGCGGTGGCAAGACAAAGCAGCCAGAGTTACACAGGAAACCGTACCACTGTGACTTCAAAATAAAACACATTTGAAAACGATCAATTTAAAAACATTTCCTGCATTGACATTACCATTACAACTAGTTCTACTACTACTACTTTTAATTATAATAATGTAAATAATACAAAAATAAGCCCAAAATTCAATAGGCTACAAAAATGTATTATCTATTTTGAGTAACCAAATTAGTGAGACTAAAACAGGTAAAATGGTATTCTTGAAGCAATAAACTGTATTATGGTTAACGTTATTTTTCAGAAAACGTGATGTTCTGTAACACTACACAGTGAGAGCTTCAGACCAGACAGAAAGCCATCTTTTAGACTTTTTGAGCAGGATAGTAGTCCTCAGGGCCGTACTGGGACTGAAATTCAGCCCAGGACTTTAAGATGGAGAGGCCTTTTACGCGAGTGCACTTGGTGCACGAGCAGAAGGATTTTTTTTTGCTGTTATTTTAATTCTAATAGTGTTTTTATGGTATAAAGAGAATCAGATTATGCTGAAGACCTTCAAGAAACTTTAGGATGACACCTGTATAAGCAAGTCACCACTGCACTGAACACAACGAGGTCAGCAAAACCTAATCTCGAACACATAAGTCACAGTATACTGCTAACTACCAGCATGGCATGTGCACATGTCAGTTGGAGTGATAAAATAGTTACAAATACTCACACTCATATACTCAAAAACTACAATGCAGTCCCATAAAATAGAGATTTGTGTGTGTGTGTGTGTGTCCTTACTTTCTCAGCTTGGCTCCCTGGCTCAGCTTCCCCTGTGATGGACCCTGCCTCTGCTTACTGATTGTGCAGCTACATATGCATAAGAAGAATATCAGTTATAAATATGATATGATAGATGCATTAGACTTTTTTTTCTATAAATGTTAAATGTGGTATAATGCTCCCTTTTTTTTTTAAACAATACTTTATTAAGTTTTTCACATTTAGAAAACATACAGATAACAATGACCACAGCAATACAAATAATGTATTAAGTGTGCAATACAACAAAACAATCAAAAGATGCAAAACAAATTAAATCATTGTACAAATTAAAAAAATAAGTAATATATAACTCAAAAAGCAGCAGTAATGGTGATCTTTAAGTTACGGCGACATTCTCATCCTCCAAAAATTCCCAAAAAGGTTTCCACACTTTAACAAACTGTTTTCTTTTCCCTCTAACAATATATGCAAGTCTTTCCAGTGCAAGGTATGTTGTAATCTCCTTCAACCACAACTTTACAGAGGGCAACTGTATATTTTTTCCAGAAAAGAGTGATCAGTCTTCTAGCTTGAAGAAGCCCAAAATCAATCAACACTGATTGTTTAGAATTGACGACCACATTTTCAGGGTATATACCCAGGATACAAAGTTCTGCTTGCAGGGGAACATTCTTAGCTATTATCTGGGAAATGGCCCCCATCACACTCTGCCAAAATAGTTGTACTTTGGAGCATTCCCAAACACAGTGGAACAGTGTCCCTTTTTCCTCTAAACACTTACAACAAATATCTGGAATATTAGGATAGATTTTATTCAGCTTTACTGGGGTGATATAAGGTCGCATTGGCCATTTATATTGGAGCAATTTTAATCTTGTATTAATTGCATTTTGCTGTGCCTTTAAGCATGCCACTTCCCATTCTTCTTCAGGTATATTCTCTCCAATATCAACTTTCCATGCTTCTAATCTGTCTTTGGATGATTATAATGCTCCCTTTTTCATTTATTTATATTTTATTTTTGTGTATATCCTCCCACCAAAAAAAAACAACAACTGTATTTTGTTCCACTTTTCCTCACGGACATAATTTAAACAGTTGTTTCCCTCTTCTCTTTCTCGACAGCTGTTCTGCTTTTACTTTGAAAGGCCAAGTCCCGTCTTTTCCTGTATCCTCCGGGCTAAGTGCGCGCACATTGACGCCCCTCCCCTGTTGCTGCTGCTGGGACTGGGCGCGCGCACGGTGCTCGGCTGTCCGTGGTAACAGCGCGGCGTAGTCCACTATGCCGCGGGTCCAACGGCGTCAGCTGTAATGAGGCAGTGTGATGTGTCTCGTAGCCTACCGGACCGAACCGCTGACACTCTGCGCTTAGGCTACTCTTCTCCGTCCATGCAGAAGATGGTGGCCGGCGGCTAGTTCCAACTTCGGACTCCGTGGTTTCTTTCCTTCGGCGAAGCGCACTGAAATCAGTTGGTGAGTGTCCGTCGTTGCGCGCGCGCACACACACACACACACACACACACACACACACACACACACACACACACACACAGATACAGGCTCCGCTGTCTGTCACCTGTTCTGCTCCACAGGTAGCTAGGACAGCAGACCGGCTTCTGCTGCTGCTGGGCGCTAACACCGTCGACAAATCTTCCCAAAAGCAGGCAGAGGAACGACTGCTGGAGAAGAAGCTGCTGGTTACAATAGATTATAGGCGTGCAGGGAGGAATAAACAAGGCTGGAGCCATTACATGCTCAGAAACTCAGAAAGAAAAAAATATCTAAACAACAGAAGCTGGAACAACAAATCCTCATGTGACCAATCTATCTTCCAAAATAGCAAATGTAAGAAAAAAAACCGACAGTAGGCTTCAGTGGACTCCAGCAGCCTACCTGTCACCTCCATATGGGCTCACAGCATTGTGTGGGTCAGCTGTTCAAATGAAAAATGCCACTGGCTCCCAACAGAGAGCTCTAATAGCAGCTGGGTTATCTGCTTTAAAAGCATGCAGTAAACCGTGACCTTAAGATGATCATTGATGATCATGATATATGGTGAACTGTGAAGTGAAACCATGGTCAGAATCCACCAGTATAAAACTTACATTATTTTACAATTTTAAAATGCTAAAACTACCACGAAGAATATGTAATAACATCCCAAAGCATACTTTCGGTTATCATGTCACCGAGTCAGACCTATATGGCTTTCCAGACTATACAATAGTAGTTAACAAGTTGGCTCAGTCAGGACAAATCTATGGTCTAGTGGACAGTATTTTTGTGCCAATATTTAGTTTTAAATGTGACCACTCTCTGCATTCCCCAAAAAGTAGACACAATTTAGACCTACTACTTAAGACCATCATGAGATGCTGAAAAAGTAAAACCTGCAATGAAAACAAGATTTCATAACCCTACCTGGCTGATATGACATGAGCCGATTATTGGCAAACCCTTAAATTGGCTAAACTCTTTAGGAAACTGTCCCTGAAATTTAAACAAAAGGTATACTGCACGTGTGTGTTTTAGCCCTTTGTGTCCTTATCCATAGAAACACAATCTATTCCCATTCAGACGAGTGCCTGTGAACACACCTCGTTCTTTGTGCTTTGGTGAATGTGTAGCACAAAATGTCTCCAAAAAAGTGTTAGGGCCTCTGTCTTTGTCTAGCGGTTATAATCCTGGTCTTCTTAAACGTGCTCTTTAGTGAATCATTAATGTGATGCACGATGTCATGTAGGGGAAATGAAGTCTGGGTCTCCTGGTGCCCTTTAGGTCCATGGCATTTCCATTAATTTTATGATTTTGCCCTGTGTTAATTACATATGCATGAGGTCATTTTGGAAAATCAGTCTCATTGCATGGCCTCTGTTAAGTGGCTGGCTGCTGTGGTGCTTTTTGCTCTGCGATGTAGTGATCACCTGTCCATCAAACAGACTTTTCACATTTCCCTTAAAGAGGTTTTTGGATTGCTGAAATGTGTGCGTCTTGGTCTGGAGTTTCTGTTCAGCCAGGTGGACTCGCACTGCTCATGCTAACCTCAGAGTTCTCACAGGGATCATAAAACACATCACTTCCTGTGATCCTTCCTAGGAAATGCCAACTAGAAAAACATGTTACAAAAGTAACTGTTAAAGCTTTTATGTTTTTATTTGGTCAATTGGGAGCAGGGTACAGTGACATGGTATCACCTTATGGCAAAGGTGTTAGCAAACAGAGGTCTATTTCCTCATCCATCAGACGTGGAGCAACACTAGCATTCATTTGAGGTGGTGTTTCTAGCCACCTAAAGAATACTAGTCCAAAATTCACTTTTCTTTTAGTCCTGTGTTGGTCTCCACCAAGAAACATATCTGGCTCTTTAGCAGCTAAATGCTAACTGTCTGCTGTTTGGTGTTGAGACACGTAGCATACAGTAGGTTTATCAGAGCTTTTTTTTGCGTGCTAAAAAAATAGCTTCCTGCTGCAGCTGGAAAAGAGGCTAATACACAAAGTTAGAGTAAACCAAAATAATAAGCTACAAGAGGCTAAAAAAAAGCGAGAGTTGAGTAATTTTTTTTTCTCGGGTGTGTATGTGGGACCGGTCTTGAATGAGGCGGGTAAATGGGGGTGGGGATGGGAGAGGTGGGCAGATGGTAGGGTGGGTTGGGGGAAGGGAGGTGGGTTGGTAGGGGTGGGTCGGTATAATCAATAATAAGTATTGAGGGAAGCATAGTATGTAAAAGTAGAGATTGTGATGAAATTTTGAAATTGTTTTCATTGTTGTTGTTTCGCCCAAGATGTATTTCTTGGTACCTAATCAGGATGACCCACAGAAATAAATTAATAATAAAAAAATCAAATAAAAAAAAAAGGTTAAAGGTCCCATGACATGGTGCTCTTTGGATGCTTTTATATAGACCTTAGTGGTCCCCTAATACTGTATCTGAAGTCTCTTTTATATAGACCTTAGTGGTCCCCTAATACTGTATCTGAAGTCTCTTTTATACAGACCTTAGTGGTCCCCTAATACTGTATCTGAAGTCTCTTTTATATAGACCTTAGTGGTCCCCTAATACTGTATCTGAAGTCTCTTTTATATAGACCTTAGTGGTCCCCTAATACTGTATCTGAAGTCTCTTTTATATAGGCCTTAGTGGTCCCCTAATACTGTATCTGAAGTCTCTTTTATATAGACCTTAGTGGTCCCCTAATACTGTATCTGAAGTCTCTTTTATACAGACCTTAGTGGTCCCCTAATACTGTATCTGAAGTCTCTTTTATATAGACCTTAGTGGTCCCCTAATACTGTATCTGAAGTCTCTTTTATATAGACCTTAGTGGTCCCCTAATACTGTATTTGAAGTCTCTTTTATATAGACCTTAGTGGTCCCCTAATACTGTATCTGAAGTCTCTTTTATACCAACCTTAGTGGTCCACTAATACTGTATCTGAAGTCTCTTTTATATAGACCTTAGTGGTCCCCTAATACTGTATCTGAAGCCTCTTTTATATAGACCTTAGTGGTCCCCTAATACTGTATCTGAAGTCTCTTTCCTGAAATTCAGCTTTGGTGCAGAACAACAGCCACTAGAGCCAGTCCCACAATGAGCTTTCCTTAGGATGTGCCATTTCTGTGTCTGTAGCTATTGAGGAGGAGAGAGGGGGGGGCAAGGTGGAGAGTGGGGGTGTGGCCTTGACCAAATGCCACTTTTCTCGTTTGAAAGCCATGATGTCTCTCTCTCATGGGTGGGCCAAATTCTCTGGGTGGGCAAAGCAGAGAAAGGGGAGGTAACCTTGCTTGTTATGACCTCATAACAAGCAGATTCCAAAACGGCTCATCTGAGCTTTCCTTTTCTCAAAGGCAGAGCAGGATACCCAGGGCTCGGTTTACACCTATCACCATTTCTAGCCACTGGGGGACCATAGGCAGGCTGGGGGAACTCATATTAATGTTAAAAAAACTCATAAAGTGAAATTTTCATGCCATGGGACCTTTAATAAAAGCAGTGAGAATAAACCAAAACTATAATCTAAATGAGGCTAATAAAAGCAGTGAGTTAACCAAAACAATAAGCTAACAGAAGCTAATGAAAGCAGTGAGAATTAGCCAAAACAATAAGCTAACTGAGGCTTATGAAAGCAGTGAGAGTTAGCCAAAAAAATAAACTAACAGAGGCTAATGAAAGCAGTGAGAGTAAACCAAAAAAATAAGCTAACAGAAGCTAATGAAAGCAGTGAGAATTAGCCAAAACAATGAGCTAACAGAGGCTAATGAAAGTAGTCTGAGTTAGCCAAAACAATAAACTAACAGAGGCTAATGAAAGCAGTGAGAGTAAACCAAAACAATAAGCTAACAGAAGCTAATGAAAGCAGTGAGAATTAGCCAAAACAATGAGCTAACAGAGGCTAATGAAAGTAGTCTGAGTTAGCCAAAACAATAAGCTAACAGAGGCTAATGAAAGCAGTGAGAATTAGCCAAAACAATAAGCTAACAGAGGCTAATGAAAGCAGTGAGAGTTAGCCAGAACAATAAGCTAACAGAGGCTAATGAAAGCAGTGACAGTAAACCCAAACAACAAGATAAAAGAGGCCAACGGCATCAAAAACTCTAAGGGATATTTGGGGTTGGTTGATAAGTTTCTGTAGGTTTGACACTATGCGTCACCTTTCACCGATCAATACTGTGATCCAATACCACACAAAAAAAGGCTTGAAGTTGTCCGACAATATAATCTAGATGAATATAAGACTTTTAGATAAACAGTGAACCAAATAGCTGAGGTTGGCAAACTACAATATAGACTTAAGCTAAAGATTGGAAATCTTTCAAAATATGGCTTTGTAACGGTGTTGATGCAGCAGCAGTATTGTAGATTTGGGAACAATTCAGCCCTAGTCATATTTAAACTTGCTTAGTTAATATTTATCATGGGAAATTAAGTTACTTTGCTCACACCGACGTCGCTGGCACCCTGCTCTGTTCTGTCACCGCTTGGTGAGTCATCTGACTTTCTATCATCTGTTCCGCACCGTGCTCTTTCTTGGAAACCAGGCTTCATGTTACCTTGTGTTAACACAAACGATGGCAGACAGATGATGACATCGCACCGGGTGCACTCCACCCACCCATTCTGATTCTGGAGTCCCAGGGGTGCCAGCCTTTATCACTAATCTCCTGCCGAACAGCCTCAGTCAGCCTTAACTTTATCTTTTTACGAGGAACAAAGGCTGCCACTGCAATAAGTAAACAGGTACCTGCTGCTTTACCTATAAAATCTCCAATTGCCTTGGCATGACTGAGCAGCAATGGCTAGGTTTGGTACCGAAACCCAGTACTAATATGGGGGAGTGTGCCTATGTTCCCACAGCCCTATGTTCTCACATTTCTAAGAATTTATTTTTCACTGAAAATCAGGCCCTATGTTCCCACAGTTCCCACATTTCTAAGATTATTTTCCAAAATTAGGCCCCATTTTCCCACATTTCCTTTTTCATAAATTTGTATCAGATTTTATCCCCCTTTCTCCCAAGCGGCCAGGCGCTTGTTGTGTTGCAGCCTTTGAGCACAGTAAGCAGTGCTCTAGTGTGGCTTTATTTGACATTGAAAAAACCCTATTAAACTGCAAACCACCATTGAATCAAAATAAAACTTTCCTCTTATTTGTGAAAATAGGCATGTGACCCGTTTCAACTCCACCCCTCAAAGAATCGGAATTGATAACCGGAATCGAAAGGAAGAATCGGAATCAGAATTGTTAAAATCCAAACGATGCCCAACCCTAGTCTCTTTGCAGCAAGATAAAAGGCAGCCAAGTGTCACCCGTCACTTACAATTTTGCCACCCAGCGCCTAATTTAATTCCCATTGATTGTGGGCCCCACCCCTCTGAGAATGGAAACCGTAATTTGCCGGGCTTAATTCCAGTCATTCATTATTCCTATGTATTGACCAGTGACCTATAAGAGTTTGGTCAGAGCCGCTGCTTCTGTAAAGCCCATTGCCCTTTACTCTGACCTATTTGCTGGCTGCCATTTGGCGATTGCTACTTTTATCTTTCCGCCATTAAAACGTGTCAGTCAATTCTTTCCTCACCTGTGTCTGGAGGACATAAGACAGCCGACATGTTTTTTCAGAGATGTAGAGGACAAAGGATGATAATAGGAACAGAGGGGACCGGTTTCCCACAAAGCTGTGTAAGACTGTTCTGACCTCAACCTCTCCGTGCCCATTTTCCCAGCAGCCCAGCGTGGCGAGAGGCAGGGGATGGCGGTATAACTCAATAGACTTCCCCCAGCATGCCTCTGCACGGCTCTATGGGAAAGGAGCTGTGGTCTGTCAATGTCATCTCTCCTGCTGCCAGCCTCTCCATACTGATTAGATGGGAAGGGAACAGTAGGTGAGATGGGATGGTTCCTCTGGAGACAAAGGGTTTATTGTAATTCCCAAGGCATCCATTCAATCCACAGATCAGTGACCTTTTTGCAGTACCCGACCACACAATAGAATCAGCTGCTTAGTTTTTAGTTTTCCCCTGTAATTACCGCATGGAATGCGGTCTGCCCTAGAAACTGGCACGGCATCTCGAAACGGTTAGCGAGACGTCAACCGTTTGAAGAGCTCATTCTGTTGATTGGCAAATGGAGAGGCTGTACGAGGGTGATAGGTGCAACTGCTGTTTTGAATAGCGTCTCAATGGGCACCATAAAACATGGTTTTCACTGAAGGCGCCTCTTTACAGCTGCACCTGAAAGCTTTGCACATTTGCATCTTCAAATGGCAGCGAGAGGGAAAATGTTTGAAGATTTTGAGTATCATCAACTGGAAACCAAAATAATCTTGTCTTTAATCTTCATCCAAGTCAGATTTACTGTAGATTCGTCCAGAGACGAGTTGAAACTTGCAACGCCCAGGTCTGCAACGATCTAAAACCTGCCAGTTTACACCAATGCGATGAGATGTGACACCGTCTCAGAAGTACAGAGAGACATTGCTTGTCTCTCTGTACTTCCGTTCTAACTTTCGACTTTTCAGGCTTTTCTGGTAGCTGGATATATAATTTGTTGGGTCTAAATATGAATGTGGATAACTTTAGTGATAGTGAGATGCTTGCAGTTGCATTTCTAGTGATGAATCATTTTATTTATGTGATTCGCTGCTTTGTTCTAGGCTCTCTCTCTTCAGTCACTCTCTAGCTCGCTCGACCACATGCCGTGCTCGTTGAGCATCCATCTAAAACGTGGCCATTTTGACCAGTTGACAGTTGTAATATAGAAATAAAAAGGATTATGTATCATTTTATTTCTACAGTTTGTAACTGTCTTTACCAGCTGACTTGGCTATTGGCTGTTGAAACAGCGGCATCAGCTGGCTTGTGTCGAGCTGAGACGGGCCGGTTCAGACCGCTGAAACTTTCCCCTGCAACGTTCTAAAACGGTTTTGTCTCGTCGCAAATCTCTGGTCTGAACTGGGCTCAAGAGGCATTGATAGCTGGTGCTCATATACTGTGGCAGAACTTAAAGCTGCACTAATCAATATTTCTATATCAACAATGGATCAATTGAGTATGCCCAATGTGAATGATGTCCTCCGTAATGACAATCCCAGAGAACTTCCGTCAAAACACTGGAACCCAGATACGTTCGAGAGTAATTGTAAATCATGCAATGTCACAGAATTATACTCAGTAACTGTAATACAGCTTTTTTTCTGACACACAGCATCATTTTATCGTCATTACATGCCACTTTGCAATACAGTAATTAAAGACCTTAGAGACCTTATTTACGGATACATTTTAATATCGATGCTATCAGCTTAACGTTACTAAAATGTGCTGGTTGACAAAAGCTAATGCTAATGCTTGGTGGGTAACATAGGATTACAACATTGTTCAACACACTCAAAAAGTTATTTTTAAATATTAGTTTTTGAGCATTTTAGGCCTTTATTTCTATAGGACAGCTTAGACTTGAAAGGGGGGAGAGAAGGGGAATGACCTGCAGCAAAGGGCCGAAGGTCGGAGTAAACCTCTATATATGGGCGCCTGCTCTACCAGGTGAGCTACCCAGGCGCCCATAAAGTTATTTTTATTATGATTGTTTTGACCACGGTTAACAGCAGTGGGATAACCCACGGTTAAGTTTGCCACTCAATGGTAGCTGTATAGATAGATGACTAATCTAATGTTAAATCTCATCCCTGCCCAAATTCTACCCACCCCCCCCCAAAAGGTGACTGTCCTGCGGTGACAACAGCTAAAGGCACCGAAACTACTGACTAAAGACTAGCTAAGATTACAAAAAAAGTGAAGGGGGAGATAATTCCGGGCAGCTGGGAGATCTTCTGCACAACAGCCATCAGACGTCTCCGCCGCCCGGTAGATTTCGCCCTCCCCACCCGTCTCTCAGCATTGTTGCGTAACGTTACAACAAACCCCTTTACCCCCGTTGTTGAAAACATCCAAAGGATGACACGGACATGTGAAATATATTGCGATATACTGGTTTTAGCTGCTGGCTAATGTTAGCTTGCTTGCTCACTAACTGGTCAGCTACCATTACAAATTGAATCAAGAAACGTAATTATGCGGGGGTAAACTGCAGCTATTTGATCAGAACGACATGAATAAACGTTACTAAACATTACATTTTAATCGCCGATGGTGTTTAATAATGAAAACTACAACTCCCACAATCCCACGCCACTTCACAACGTCATCAAAAGTCCGTGTTTACCATCCATCATTTTGATTAAGAGACCCCTAGTGGCAGAAAATGACATATTGCACGTTTAATGCAGCTTTAAAAGGTGCACTACTCGGCAACTCTGATAGTTACACGATTTACAGCTGAAACAGACAGCAAAAATGTATCTTTTTTTTTATAGAATTAACTGGTTAGGTATCTTTTTTTGAAGCAAATATGCCAACGTTTTGTAGGATTTGCTACTTTTCTTTGTCTGATGTGATAATAAACATAATATCTTAAGTCTTGAAATGTGGTTGGACGAAACAATTAATCTAATACCACCAGTTTGGGTGTTAGGAAATTCAATTGATTGATTAATTAAGAAAATATTCGGCAGATTAATCCACACCACAACACCTTGGGATTTTCCAGGAGGAGTGGTTAAGTTTGGACCTGTATAAATGTTGGAAAAGGGAAGGATAGATAGATGAGTAGGAATCCCAGGGTTTTTACTGCTGGAGATGAAATCCTCTTATCCCCATTGCTGAGTGCAGCTTTAATCACAAATACAACACAAGACCTTGACAGTCTTGTGCTGATGCAGTGTGGCAGTATGTGTGTTGGCCTTACAGCATTTGTGTGTGTGTGTGTGTGTGTGTGTCTGTGTCTCAGCCGATGCCTCATTTGCCAGGGTTGTTGTCAGAGGGTGCTAGAGGCCCATGGGTGGTAGCCAGCATGCAGGAGCAGCACGTGCAGCCGCAGCAACCCAGGCCGCATCGCTGTTGCAGCGATGGTCTAGTTTCGGAGAGCGCCTGGGGTGGAGGGCGGCCTCGGTTACACTCTTTCAAACAACAGGCTTTGTGCTAAAATATTGATGTTACAGCAGCACACACTGTCCTCGCGGTGTCACACGTATCGGACATGTGTAGATTTATTGTCCTGGCCTTCATGCAGCTACCTTGGAGCAACTGATCCCGAAAGCTGATACTATATGTTTTGGATGGATTACGTGCTAAACAAGTAGTCAAATCAAGAGCAAATTATTTTTCTGATGTCATTTAAGAAAAAAATAATCCCAAACATTCTCTGCTTGCAGCTTCTCAACTGTGAATATTACTGCAAAGTAAATCCAATATCTTTGTGTTTTGGACAGGCTGTCCTCATTCATGGTTTGATATACAGCTACCAAAAGTAATGCACTGTAATTCAAATGTAATCGACATTTATCACTGTAAGCCCCACATTGACTTTTGCTGGAAGGCAGCAACCTCTAGTGTACATAGTTAATTATGAGTAAAGAAGGCTATCAGGTGACAGTAAAAGAGCGCCAAAATCCGCGCAAGGAGGAGGTCGGGTGGTGTATGGGTCTAGCCTGGTTGACACCAGACCCTTCTCAGTTGTAACTGAGAGTGGGTCTGGGGAAAGTTCATTCACAGCCCATTTCTAACGCCGCTGAAACGCCTCTGGGCGCAATTGGATAGTCCTTCAACCAATCAGACTAACGATCCGGGGGACGTAGCAGCGACAGCGGCATCAACGGGTTGCTGCGCTTTGGTGGCCCGTCATGTTGAATGTAAACAAGAAGCTGCTCGCCGTCGCTGCGCTATCTTCATCATGTAAAGCCCGCCTCAACGGTTGTGATTGGTGCCTCGATTTGGAAAAATTGGAAACGGGCTTGAATGTAGAGGTCGACCGATATGGGTTTTCTCTGGCCGATGCCGATCAAGGTCAGCCGATGGCCGATAAATGCTGCCGATTTTTTTTGCCCGATATTTTGCCGATATGTGCTTGTTTTTAAACCTTTATTTGAAAGATAAAACTAATATACACAGAATTTCTCAACAAAAACATTTATTGAACACTTCACCAATCTACACTTGTATACTTCAATTAAAAATGTATAATTTAAAAACATACTGTATATTGTATAAATAATATGAAATGAAAAATATATTGAATAAACAAAACAGGTAAGAAGAAAATAAACTTTGTCAAATAAACCTGTAAATGAAAAAATAAAGTTTAGTGCACTTAGCAGCATTTATTAAATTCTGAGAATACAAATCTGCACATCTTCACAGAAAGTGACATGTTATTATTAATCTCAACACTATTTCCTCCTAACTCCTGTTGAATCAAATCAGACTAGGGTTATCTAAAGTCAATTCTTGTTCACCTTGTTTGTTAGATCATTGTTCATTTGTTGAAGTTTTGTATCTGTTTTGGGGATCCTACGGTTACATGTCCTCTTGCACTCATTAGGATCAAAACTCTGAGTTGTAATTTAAAACTCGTCAAGCCAATTTAATAAAATTAAGGGTTTTATTCATGCTCGAGTCCATAGATGCAGTTAATGGATACAGGCACGGAGAACTGAAGGCTCTGTTAGCAACGATTAGCTCCGTTAGCGGTTAGCTCCGTTAGTGGTTAGCTCCAGTTAGCTCCGTTATAGGAGTGGATGAGACTGCCACGCACAGGGGTAACAACCAGGCTTTGATAAATGACATTCGGGGAGCTTCCACAGCGGTGTGGCCGCGGTGTTTTGTACGGTTTTATTAGTACAGTTAATCCCAAGGCAAGAACACCAGCAATATGCTAGCTACTACTAACGGTAGCGTCGGAGCCTGAAGTGACTCTGCGAGACACACAGCGCAAGAATTCACGAGGGGAGGGGCTGGAGGCAGGTGGTCTGAGTGCGCTGTAAAAAATGTCGCCTATTCATGTTTTTAACACTAGGCTGCCCGCAGATGCGCCTGCCTATTAATCGGCTTGATATACTGGGATATTGGCCGATGCCGATTATGTAAAAAAATGCCAAAAATCGGCCGATTAATTGGCCGACCGATTAATCGGTCGACCTCTACTTGAATGGGCTCTTGGCCAGACGTACTTGCAAATCTCAAATTTGCCGGAAGTTCGGCAGGGTTTTTCCCAGGCTAGTATGGGTCAACACAGGAATTTCACCGGGGTGACCGGTATTCGTGTCCTGGAAGTACTTAAAGGAATACGCCACCGTTTGTTGAAATAGGGCTTATCACGTTCTACCCTGGCTGTAGATAGGTGGGCCAACGCATTTTTTTGTCTCAGTGCGAGTAATTAGGTTGTTTTTTTGTCTTTTGTTGGATCACTTTTACTCACAACATGCTAACAGGCAACATAGGATTCCATTCACTACGCTAAGCTAACTAGCGGCGGTGCTGCCGGTGTTGCACCGGACTAAAACAATGCATGCACAAAAAATGCGTTGGCCCACCTATCTACAGCTAGGGGGGACTGTGATAAGCCCTATTGCAACAAACGGTGGCGTATCCCTTTAATTTAACCCAAACCACAAACGTTTTTCTAATCTTAACCAAGTAGCTTTCGTAAACTTAACCCTCACAGTCACGTACCGGTTACGTAAGAGTAGTTTTGGTGCCGAAACTTAACTGGTCACGTAACGGTAGTTTTGAGACTTTAACTTAACCGTTGTAACAGTGACGGTCATGTACCAGCCACCGTTTCACATTGTTAAAGAGAAAACCACATTTTGTAAGATATAATGCAAACTCGTTAATGAGAACGCGTTTGTTTTGGACTGTTGGTCAGACAAAATTAGCACTTTGAAGATGTAACCTTGGAAAATTATGTTTTTAGGGGTTTTATGCATTTGTATTAGATAGTATATACAGGAAAATGGGGAGAGAGAGAGAGAGAGAGAGAGAGAGGAAATAACACGCAGTAAAGGGACGCTGCCAAGGACTCAACCTACATGGGGAGCACGCTCTACCAGGTGAGTTACTGGACGCCCATATTGACTGATTTATCGTTAGAGTAATTAGTGATGAAAATAATGCTTAGTTGCAGCCCGAACGGTTATCTAAAATGTCAATACTTGGCATTGAATGTCCGATCACATTTTTTATTAATTATTTGACTGTACTGTTTATGATCTAAATTAATTAAAACGTTTCCAATTTTACACATTTTATTTGGCAAACCTCTCATACGGCTGCTTGTGTTTTGACAACTTTGGCTTTTCTAAATGGGGAAAAAAAAAGGGTTTTGGAGAAAAAGCACTGGCTCGGGTTAAGTAATGTCAAATCTAAAAAAGGTATCAATTTCGTATCAGTATCTAAACTTATAAGTATAATATTGGCACCAGTGTGTTTCCCCCAGAAATCAAAGGATTCCAAAACTCTCCTGCTTCCAGTACTTAGACACCTAGCCTAATAATAATAATAATATTAGGGATATTACTGGCTCTTCATGCATTCTTGTGTGAACTTTGGTGAAACAGTGCAGTCAATGTAGGTTGCAAGATTAAAGTTGCAGTCTAAATGATTGATCGTTGGCATTACTCTGGTATTAAAAGAGTGCTCCAGTGATTTAGTATTGCACTTCCACAACGTTGGGGAACTCACAAGAGATTAAAAAGTAATGGTCAAACTTGATGCAGCAAAGGCAGAGATATCCTGACTTTTAGTTCCTGGTATGGGTTAAGCTCCAGTAATGCTGAGAAGAAAGAATCCTACGCTTTCCATAATGCAGCTCAACAGTGTCATTGTGTAAGACCCTGCCTGCTTGGTAAGCAGCAATGCTGACATCATCTGGGTTATTTTCTCAGATTTACAGCTCATGCAGAGCCCAGAGTAGTTCTCCTATTGACAAGTAAACTGGCATAGATGCGTAAAATGTGGAGGTTCCCTTGTAAACGGTTAACCTGTAAAGTACAGATTTAACCAAACGGGTAACGATTGGAGTTAGAGGCCACCAATCTGTGCTTATTTTCTCTCAGTCTGATTAGAGACACAACAATGGCAACACTGGTGTCACGTGTGCAGCCACCACCAGGCGAAAAACATTTCACCATGTCATTTTTTTCATGTTTGACCTTGCACATTGGAGGGCCATATGCTCAGGATTTGTCGATAATCACTTGAATCATAACATGAAGTGTAAAAGTCGTAGATCCCCCAAAACAGTCTGTTCTTGCTCGACATGTTCTGTTTTCAGATCATCCCCGAGGCCTCTGCCAGCGCTCCCTGCCAGCCATTCTTTACAGCTCTCTGTCAAGTGTGCTAATTGCTGTAAATAGCTGGGTGCTCTGCAGTTGTGATTGACCCTTATAAAACCTGCTCAATTTGTCTCATATTTTGCAACGTGGAGGGCACTTTGCCCGCCTTGTTTTGTATAATGGCTTGTTGTTATTGCAAATTAAACACAGTTAATTGCAGAGAGGGCGGATTGCTTTTAGGTGCTATTTGAAGGACTGCGACGGGAGGTCCTCTTTGGACCCGTGTACCAGTAAACAATATAGCGGAGTGATATCAGTGAGTGCTTGTATCTTCCTTTTAGGCCCTGTTTACACTTGGTTTAAAAATGCGTTTCAGTGATCCGAACACAAATCCGACAGCCAAAGACGCACTGCCGTTCACACCTGTGTCCATAACGCGTCTCCAGCTGACCACTTGCGTTCAGGTTTAGTTACTGCCTAAGTCACTAACGCTCGAAGGTCAAGGGGCCCCTGCGCACAATAATTATGGCCACACTTTCGCCACTCACGTTAGCGGTTGTGTCGGTACAGCTGGAGATATCGCTGTCAGCAGATTCCAACGCATCTCCTTCCACAATGCAGAACGATGGACGGTCACACAGCACTTTGTACAACTTGTCTTAAAATGGGCAAGTTATAGAGCGATGGCACGCTGTCACCGTCCTGCAATGACGGCCTATTTACCGGTTAGGTCCTTGTCGGGGATGAATCAGGACGCGTTAGTTACTATAGGGTCTATAGTGTTGTGGGTAGTTTCAAAAACTGCTGAAAAACGTAATTGAACGTCAAAACCAGACTGAAGGTGAGAGCTGATAGATGTGATATTGATATCCATTGTATTTTTTTTTTATTGTAGTTTAGAGTAAAAAACATATGCAAGGTATAATGTGGAGCGAGCCGGTCATTATTGCAAATTTGAACTCACTGACTGAACATTACCCTGAAGGTGTTCAATTCACAATAATGACCAGCTCGACTGAACTTTACCCCTGATGAGCACGGCTCTGTCCCCAGCGAGCGAGCTAACCATGGAGCTAACTAATGCTCTGTTAGCAATCCCCTTTGAGATCAGAGAGCAGTATGAGCTCCTTATAAGCACATATATGGTTTTAAAATTATTGAATTTGTATTTATTTATTTACTTTGAGCATATACAATTCAACATAAAAAAGACAACAGCAGTTGTTGAAGACATATTGAACAAGATAGACTAAAAGGTTGAAAAGAGAAACGGAGATAACAATTCATTTCATTAGCGAGTTTCCACGATTTACATGCGCGAAAAGGAGTCAGTCCTTCCTGAAAAGTTTTTTTGTGATTGTTGCGGGCAAAAATCCTTGATTATGCAGTACGTTTTCTTAAAATAATGCAATGGAATATGCGAGATATTTATGCAGTTTTATGCGATGAAATTGCGGGAACTTGCAAAAAAATGTGGGAACTTGCAAAAACTGCGGTTTGATAAAAAAGTGATTCCCCCAACACCCTGCTTTTTTTAAACTTAATTTCCAAAAATAGTTTACAGATATTCAGTCATTGCAATAAGTAAACAAATAAGATACAAAAATATATACAAATAATATAATATTAAAGTAAAAATAAAAGTAATAGTCTAAACAGAGGGAAATAAAAGATACAAAAGAAACAGACTTTCAAAAATTGTTAATAATATAGACAGCAGGAGCACTTAAAGAAATTTGATCAGATATTAAGATAGCTTTCTTATTGGATACCAACTTAAGAGACGTACATGTCAAATTCAACCTCCAACACCCTGCTTTTTCGATGATGTTCACGTCGCGTAATTACGTCACTTCATAACGTTCCCATGGCAACAGGGGAAAATGGCTGCTCTTGTGTGAAGTAAACGCAACATTTTTCAACTTTCTGCTAAGATATATGTGACTTTTTTGCAACGCAAATGCGGGGATTATGAAATCATGCAAGCCCCGCATACTTTGCGCGGAAATCGGCAATTTATGTGGCGAAAGTGCGCCATATTTGAAAAAATGCTGCCCCCGCATGAATATGCAGACTTTGGCTGATTATGGATTGAATTGTTAGCTGCAGCTAGCTAGCTAGGTAGCTTAAGGCTAACTCCAAGAGTTGGCTGTTGTGCCCAGTTTTACGGTTGATAAGCTAGGTTCGGGCCATTGCTGATCTTGGAAGGTGTTTAGCAAATGGTCAATTGAATGATTCCCCTAGAATGTAATTCATATTCGTACAGAAGGTTATCTGAAAGATACTTTATACTACCACAGGAAACTAACAGTAATACCACTGGTAATATTGATAAAAAAGAAATTGGTGATATTGACTGGTTGATTTCTAATAAAACACCTGTCAAAATGTTTCATTACGAGACATTTCGCCCACCAAGATAATCATCTGGATTATACTGGACGTGCACAGACCTGTAGCACAAGACCTTGACGAGTTCTCTCTCAAAGGATCCCCCCCTCCCCAAAGCAAATTATCTACAAAGTAAAAGCCTGCACTGATGCGTTTTGGTCTGTTAGCCCTGGCTTCTGAAACACGAAAGCAGACAGCCGTAGTGAGAAAAAGGGCTGCGTGGATCAGCGGAAAAGACGGGAGGATCTGCCCTGGATGTTTCCGAGATCTGAAGGGAGGCTGTGATATCTCTCTCTCTCTCTCTCTCTCTCTCTCTCTCTCTCTCCCCCCCTCTCCCTCCCCCCCTCCGGGAAAAAACAACAACTGCTTTTGTGATAACCAACTGCCGGTATCAGAGTCACACTTCACCTTCCGGCTTCTGTGCATATGTATGACCTTCTGTGCACCTGTTAATGGGCATGTGATGAGAGAAGCCTATTGCTTTCTTCATCACATTTTTTTTCTCCGTTGCTGTATTTTGCATATAGCTTGATAATTTGCAACTCTTATAATATCGTCTCAAGATATTTTTTGCAACATAAATGGTGCCTTTTTTATCACTTTTTTTTCTACGTTTAATAGTTTAATGGTTCATAAATTTAGTTATTGTGTTGCTGTATTATTATTTTCATTGCAGACAGCCGGCAGCAACAATCACAGTTTCCCCAAACTTAATGTCAACATGAACTTTGATCTTATCATAACAACAGATATCTCCATGAGCAGAGGGGAAGAAGAAAAAATGCAGTGTAAAGATAGTCTGCTTCTTCCTTGGCTCCCCTCCTCCCCTGTATAGCAATGGTGCCGTTTCCATGGCAGCTAGAGCATGTTAAGCTTTAGCATAAGAGTGAAAAAAGTGGGGAGAAGGACGGGGAATAATCACCGGGTATGATGGACTAAAAATAGCTTGGGACCTAATCCCAGGCATTATTTATTCATCTAGAACGTCTCATGTCTGCGCCGGCTGTGTAAACATCATTTTGTCTGCACTTCCTTGTCAAGCAGGCATACCGTTTTCTGACCTAAACCCCCACAGTCTTACTAACTGACTAATGCCATGACTATAGGGACAGGCTACTAAGGGGTTGGATTTTCTGTGCTGAAGGAGACTGGATCTGGATTATGGCGAGCAATCTATTCCTATTCCTACTTCCTTATGATTAGATGGAGCATTAGAAACAGAATGCATACTGTAATGGAGAGTGAAACGAGCACTTTTGCTTTGTCACAGAAAAACATCCACAAGTGACAATTTGTAATTGAATTCTCAATGAAAATGCAAACATATTTAATGTAATCATTGCCAGCTCCTGGGCTATATGAACTGATTTGTCAAGTACAGACTGTACATAGTGAATAGTAGTGCGTGTAGAATAGAGGTCAGCCTCCGGCAGCAGGCAGGACCAGGCTGCTGATATCTATCATTGGCTCTTGTTTGGAGAGAAAAAGCTTTGACCGATATGGCTTTTTAAAGGCCAGTGTCCGTGCTGAACTCTTTGTACTGAAAGCTGCCAATAGCTTATATTTTGTGTTGGTATTTTATATGTATAAACAGTTTATGACTATTTTAAAATGGGGCTGTACTCGATAGTCAGAAAAAAAAAAAAAAAAGTTTTTGTTTTGCCTCAAACAAAACAAAAAATGGCCTCTAAAAGACTCAAATCTTATAACAGTAAAACGTACAGGTTCGTCATTTCTGAATCTTTTTCTAATATTTTGCAAGACGTTTCCTAGCATTCTATATTTTTTCGAGCAAATTGAAAGGAAACTGAAAGGAGAGCCTTTCAGTCAGTGCATAGTAATGGTAGACCGATAAACTCCCCAGGCTGATGTAGAGGTTGATATTAGCTTATTGCAGATATTGGTAACCAGGGCTCCAGACTAACTTTTTTCACTAGGAGCACAGTGGCCCCCAACTGAAAATTTTAGGGGCACAAACAGAAAATTTATGGGCACACACCGTAAATCAACATGCTAACCAAATATTCACATTTCTACTAATTTTCACTGTATTACTAATAAATACTTTGATAATAGATGCAGAAATTACAATGTGCTGTTTCAAATTCAGTGTCACTTTTGAAGATGCAAAAGAAGATTAGCCTGTTTTATTTTCATCATGACAGTTTTTAATTGCTCTTTAATGTTTTATGTAAAGCACTTTGAATTGCCTTGTTGCTGAATGGTGCTGTAGAAATAAAGTTGCCTTGCCTTACAACCTCAGCCTGTCAGTCAGTCACCAGGACATAGAAACCAATGTTGTGCCTGCTCGTCTCCGAGGAAGTGTAACGTCAACAGCAGCGCGACCGCTTTCGGCTCGCCCTTAACTGCGTGAAGTTCTAAAAAACTGTAACCACACTTGAAACCACTTTATCGGCATTTCCGTGACTCACTGTGACTTCAACAAAACTGCGGAGCCGACGTAGTTTGCATTGTCTGCAGCTCTGCGTGTGTGCGAGTGTGTGTGTTTGTGTCAGAGCTCTGTTCTCTGTCAATTTTCAGAGAGGACAGATAAGCTTGCGCGCTCTCAGGTACCGAAATTTCAACGTTTAACTTGTAAAAAAATGGGACAAATTTACTGGTTGCACATGTGCGACTGGATGTAAAATTCAGTCGCACACTCAGATTTTCGTTGCAAAATGTGACCATTTGGTCGTAGCCTGGAGCCCCGGTAACCGTGTATAAGTTGTCAGATAAGTATTCCATATATGGAATGTATACCAGTACACATGTTGCCAACCAGAGAGGTGTCATCAAGTCCCCTAAGTATGGCTTGTCAGCCTGCAGGTGTTCCTACAAGAAAGCCAGTAGACACAGTTGAAAGCTTCAGGGGGAAAAAAGTGTAGAGTATTTTATACAGATATGTATGGAAGAGGATTAGGGCCAGATGTGAAAAAATGATTTGAGTTCTGAGTCAAAACTGTGAGAATAAAGTCAGAATTCTGACTTTAAAACGCAGAACTCAAATATTAATAATAATTTGTCCCACTGGCCTTAATCCTCTTCCGTAGATATGTGTACCCCAAGGTTAGGAATGGGAAGGAAGGGGGTTAGCTCCGGAGACTCAAGCCCTGTCTCCCCCCAAAGCATGGAAAGCTAACACGAAGCTACTGTAAGCCATTTATTGAGTTTCCTTTTAGCGAAATTTTACTCAGTGAATTTAATTCCCTCTGGAAAACAGTGTAGACTGTGTAGACAGTGTAGGCTTTTATTGTGAAAGAACGGAAAGAAAGTCTTTGTTAAACGCTGCCTTTGTGATATTTGAAAGGAGAAATAAAGGTTGCCGTCTGTACAGTCTATGATTTGGACAGCAGCCTCTTTGCTGTTGTATTATGATCCTCATCAGTAGAGTTGGGTATCGTTTGGGTTTTTTCTGATACCGGTGTTAAAATGATACTTTTAAAACGGTGCCGGTGCCTAAACCAATATATATATATATATATATATATATATATATATATATATATATATATATATTTATAATGTATATAATATTAAAAAAGGAGCACAAAACGACAGTTGGCGACATTAAAGAACGGCTTGTTTATTGCTAAGGCCATATGGTCAGAATTAAATGATTGATTAATAATGTAATAACAATAACATACAATGACTAATTTCACCAGTAAATTGCTGATAAACGACAAAAACAAGCACCAGATGGGAAAAGGGTATTTTACAATAACTTTGAATGCACCACGAGGCTGGCGAGTTTCAAGTGAACGCACCGTCTGTGTTGTTTTTCCGACATCAGCAGCTGCAGTCAGACTGTTAGGTCCCGGTGCTGGACTCCTCTAAAAGGGAAATACAGTCACACGTTACACCGCTTAACGTAAGCTGTCAGCATTTTAACCATCGTGTTTAATCCAGCTACTAGCTAACGGTAACGTAGCGTCCCGTGCAGCAATGCTACTGAAAAAAAAAAAAAAAAAAAGAGTCAGGCACCAAAATTTTCGTTCTTATTCGGTCTCTTTACTACCGTTTACATCGGAACCGGTGCCCTATTGGCACCGCGTTTCGGTACCCAACCCTAGTCATCAGTAATTTGTAATTTATTTATTTGAACAGGGACAGTGCACAAAAAACATTAATAGATGTCTTGTGCCAGGTTGTAGCAAATGGCTAGTTTCCGCCAGTAGTCCCGTGGCAGGTAGACAGCGCAATAAAATACAGACAAACTATTTACAGCATACAATACAGATACATAAAGTCATAAAAATCTACAGACATTATTGTACCCCTATCCCACCCCATAAACACACAGTAATTTAGCACATCAGTAAACCACACAATGTGATTGGTTGATTGGTTGAAATATACTGACGTGCAAATTAATTGCACGAAAAAAAAAATAAGTCCCCGGTGTGTAAAGGCCTTAAGAAACACATTTTAAAAATGTAATCAATAATAATACTTCAATATGCGAGGGAAGGTAGTATTCACAGACTTATTTCACAGACTGTTTTCCCGTAGCTCGCGTCATTATGATATATGATTATGGGCCTATATGCACACCTTACACACAGAGGCAGAGGTGTAAAACCTTCACAGGATTTATGGTTTATGTTTCATTCATGTCACGATCTAATACATTTCCCAGCACAAATAAGTGCCTGAGATTGTGCACAACACTTCCATTTTCAAGTCACTGCAGTATTCGGCTTTTATAAAAATGTAATGTTTGAGACATGAGAATCAGACATAGGAGTTTTCCTGACCCATTTAGAGAGTGGTGTTCTCAGCTCTTTGTCCTGGTTTATTGCTAAACAACACCGTTCCCAAGTGTCTGCAATCACTGGAGGAGATGAGACTGCAGAACTTGGACTGTAATGGACATGACAACACCTTTGTTCATGCATTTTTTGCACAGCAGGTGGATCCTTAAAATCTTCTTTTATGCAACTGAACCAGCCACGTGTTTAAAATGACCCATTTAGTGAATTATTGATATTGTACCGGATTGCTGATTATATATTTTCAAGGCTGAAACCAGCGAGCTAACCAGTATTTAAATTTTTTTTTTAAACAGTATTGTATATATGTAATAGTACATATATATACTATTTTGTTGAAATCAGCTTTACAATTTTGCAAAACCAACTGCTGCACCTAACATCCAAATGTCGAAGCTGCTCTAATCAATATTTTTAGAATTAACTTAATTGATTAAATGATTATGTGCATTTGTGAAAGAGGTCGCTCAGTGACAAACCCACGGAGAATTATTAGTCGAGTGGCGTTTCCCTCAGCTTCACAGAGCGTTGGAGCTTCTTTCAGCTCATAAGGGCGCTTTCACACCTGTAGTTTGGCTGAAGTTGCAACATTTTTGCATATTTCATTTGGTTCAGTGTGCGTTCACACTGCACTTTGTCAAGCGCACCAAACATTGTGAACAAATGTCACACGGTTGAACGAGTCCGGATCTCTCGTACGGAATATTTGAGTAAACTGGCCGGCTCTGGTTTTCTGGTTTGCTTTAGCGTTTCTTGAGGGGGTCCTCAGAGTCAATGCAAGGGGGCCTCCAAATTATTGTTAATTTTTGAAAATTTTTAACATGAATCCAACATATTATTAGCAAATACAAATCCCCACTGCTTACTAGCCCTGCACGATTCGGGGAAAAATATGAATCATGATTTTTTTTTAAGCTTAGATCACAATTCTCTGCCACGATTTGTTTATCATGAAGTGTAATGTTTATTGCACACATGAACATAGATTTTTTTTTGGCAGCTATAGCACATTGCGCATCACCACAAGCCTGTAAACACAGAGGCTTCATTGAATAACTAAAATAAAGTAGGCTACATACTGGCATTTTAAGTACAGTAGGCTACCAAAAATAGTGACATATAACACACTGAACTAAATATGGCCCTGATACAGGCTCTATCTGAACTCCTTGAACATGTCTCAACACAGTTAAAACATGTCCATGTCAAATGCTTTCAATAAGGGCATAACATTTACTGTATGTAGCAACATTATGGTACGACAGAAACAATGCTCTGGAATTATTTTGAAATATTTGGACCAAACGAGCCAAGAACAAATGCCGCCACCACTTGAATCTAATTTTACAAATAGTACATATATTAATAATATTAGTATATCACAATCTTTATCTGCAACTGCAGAAATACCAGGTTTAAACAGAACACATCAAACAATACCTTGGCCACATTATTATATGTCCTTTGACATTTTACACATTGCATTTAATTTGCTCTTTTAGAAACCAGCGAGAACTACTGGGGAATTGAAGCGCATTGTTTCTGCTCTAATGAAAAAGTTAAAAACGTAAAAATTGAAACGTTGCGTTATAAGATCTTCTTGGGGCATTATAGTTGTATACTGAATTGAAGTGTGGATCCTGACTGTTCCAGAAAAGTCTCCAGTCATTCCATTCTGTCCATACCAAGGGACTATTTACTTGCCATGGTTCTTGAATAGAGATCGGTTTAGAGATGATGACATATGTGGGCATTGGTTTTACGGAGGCACAAAGTCCAAGTTATCGAGCCCTCAGCATCTCTTGCTGTTTCTTGCTCTGTCCGTGGTGCTGAAAGCCTCCATTCACTGTCTGAGAAAATGCCTGCTGAGACCAGCCTTCTTTCTCATGGTCCTTGGACTTGTATTTCCATTTAGAAAAGCAGACGCTTTCTGAAAAAAGCTAGCAAGGCCTCCTCTGAATAGAGCCGCTCTCAGCGGCAGTGAAAGCACTCAGAGACTGTACTCAAAATGACCCTTCAACGTCAAATGTGATGGGCTCTTCAAGTTCAGAGATACACCAGACCTGCTCTATTAAAGAAGACACCCCCATTTGCACATCCAACTGAAAAGATATGACTATTTGCACACAGTGGCCCTGCATAATAGAGAATTGCAAGTACATACTGTTTAATTTGTTGCTAAATTATATGTCACTGTGTTTAGGAATAGCCCAGGTAGCAATTTGCATCATTAATGAGCTCTTATCTAATGGAAAAGCTGTCACAGGTTCGCCGTTTAAAAAAAAAGATAGCTCTTTTGTCCTTTTATTTTTTATTATATTCCTCTAAACATCTTTGCACCCACTCTGTAAACAACCCTTGACCTCTGACATTTCTTCACTCAAAGGGCTTTTATAGCTCTACCTTGTTGCTAACATACCTGCGGCGTGTTCCTGTGTCTGACTGAGCCCGCGCAGACATCATAGTATCTAGGTCAATTTTCTTGACAAGATAATCCTATCTAAACAGTTGTTGGATTATAAATAAACCTGTTCAGAGGATGGGGGACTGCCCGTTCAACACGTAATCCGACGGTTTAATGTAACAGATGTTCTAATTAGGACTGGACTAATGGTGGAGGTTGTTATTGACACTGATAGTTAAGCTACTGAAAGCCAATGTGCAATGGCTTATTTAAGCTACATTTAAATCATCATTGGATGCTAAAAACAAAGCTATTTAACGGTATTTTTTTATTTTTTTAGATGGGAGAAACACCTTCTTAAAGTGGACATTACAAGCAAGTCAATATTTCAGCCAAAGTCTAGGTTTAATTATTCAGATCATCACAACGGTACATCCTATCATTTCAGTGATAATCAGTTGTTTAGATAAGACTGAAGCAGGAAGGAGAGACAAGCTGTGCCAGGTGTCCTTCCTGCTGCTTTGCCCTGATTAGACTCCTATTGGTGGACTTTCAGTTTAACTGTGGCCTCTGATTTAGGACAAAGAGCAGCTTTGACACGTGGGGCCAGAGAAGGAAAACTGGAACAATGTTCTGTCTTCCCGGGATGCCTACAGTAAGATCCAAATTGAAAGACCAAGTTTAGTACTGCAGCTACAGAGACCTGGAATAAGAGTGGTACCATGTTCCTGGTAATCTATGGTAATTTGGGGAGTTAAGTAACATGGTGATAAAACATTTACTCATGGGGGATTAGGGCTGTCATTTACTGAAATGACAGCCCTTTCCGGCCCTCTACCGGCTATAGCGGATCTGTAGTTCGAATGAGACATAAGAAACTACAACAGACAGTGGTAATGGACAATTCCGCTTCCAACCTGTAGGGGGAGCGAAGAGGAAAAGTGTTGGTGTTGCTTTAAGGTAATGTTGAATAAATAAAGTTTGTCAGTGAAGTGAGGCAGCAGATGTACTGCTATTGAACGGAACAATGGCAATTCTACAACGTCGTTTGGGATTACTATTATTATATTACTATAATTAATTTTGAACAAATTACTTCCTATTTGTTGAAATAGATCTTTTTGAATATGTGACATCCATATGGTGGATATTTTATAAGCTGATTCAAGTGTATATATATATATATATATATATATATATATATACACACACACACACATCAAAATACAGTAATGTAAGGATCATTTAAAGTATGAAGTGTATAAGTTGTGTATACCGAACCAGTGCAGCTGCTATTAGACCTAGACAGACACACACACACACACACACACACACACACACACGGTCAAAAGTTTAGGGTCACTTAGAAATTTCCATTCCATTCCAGACAGAATACCAGTTGAGATCAGTTGCATTGTTTTTTTTTTAACCAGGGCAGCAGTTTTCAGATTACATTAAGTACTTACATAATTGCAAAAGGGTTCTCCAATGTTTTCTCAGTTAGCCTTTTTAAAATGATATCAGATTAGTAAACAGGATGTGCCTTTGGAGCATTGGATGAATGGTTGCTGATAATGGGCAATGTAGATATTGCATTAAAGATCAGCCACTTCTTTCTACAGCAGTCGAGAACCCTTTTGTAATTATGTAAGCACATAATGTAATCTGAGAACTGCTGCCCTGGTTAAAAAAACAATACAACTGATCTCAGCTGGTATTCTGTCTGGAATGGAGTGGAATGGAAATGTCTAAGTGACCCCAAACTTTTGACCGGTAGTATATATATGGTTTCTGATCAAAAGATTGTTAGGGGGGTGGGAGGTAGAAGTTTCATCACGACGATATGAGACAATATCATGTCCATTTAAAACAAACAATCAGCTACATTTATATCAACGCACAAAAAGCAACTAAAATATGATTTGACAATTTTATTACTGAGCTCTTCCAGACATTAAAATGAAAAATAATAGATATAGATAGAAATAGACCTGTACTAAAAAGAAAAGTGCCACATTTGTCATGTGGAAGTGCAAATGTTTTTTATCAGTTAACTTGAAGAGCCTCTGATAAGCTTTTAATCACTGGGGGCCATGGGAATTTGAGGATGCGTTGGGAGGACTCGTGACCTCAGTATTTAAATCCTGGCTATGGTCCCGATTGGTCTATTGTAAGGCTGTTTGACAGAGCACAGCATTAAATTTGCAAAACCATTGGACATCAATAAATCACTACTGCATTTATTATTAAAATCTTACTGTATGTTTACCCTGTACAGTAAAGCTAAGGATGCTGTGGGGGAAAGGTGGACATAAGCTGCTTTCTGTTGTAGTTATAGATGTTAAAACACTAACATTTCTGCTGTTAAATAAAGCCTGTCAACCATTTACGGTAATCATAAAGGCTGTCATTCATGTAGGGTAATCATAGGTCGCACAGTTAATTTGATGATTATATGTTGATGTTCAAAAATGCTACGTGCGTCAACCAAAGGCTACAATTTCGGTTTGTTTACATTGCCTTGCCCATTCCGCCCTCTATGTGCAGAGTCACAGGCTTTGTTATCAACGTGTGATTATGTGATGTAAGTGTTGGAGTAAATCTGTTCATACTCGTGGAAATATTTGACAAAATAGGCCACAATTCACTGCTGTGGCTTATATGAGCTCGATGGCTATGCCACAATAGCACTTGAGGCTAACAGATGGCCAACCTGTAGCCTTCTTTTCTGGAGATCTAGATTGCGTTTGTGTGTGTGCGTGTGTGTGTGTGAGAGAGAGTTTATAGCTGCAAGTGTGCATTAATTCACATGTCATTCCTTTGTTGAAAGAGAGGGATGGGAAATGGGATTTTGCTCTACAACAAAAAAGGGAGACTGGGAAGAGAAAGCGAGATAGCGAGAGAATGGATTTGAGTTTTATGTTTACCTGCCAGTGGTGCTTTTTCAGTATTGTTGCCATAGCAACAGCGGCTCGCTGTATTTGTGTGTGTAATGTGCTTGTGGGTTAGAGTGTGTGTGTGACAAGGGATGTAATTCTGCTTGTCACCAGTGTAGCCTAGAGCTGACTCCCCAGCTGCTGGTTGCCATGAGACCAGACAGACACATCCTCCGCTTCAATGATAAATCTTTTCTCTTGACGCTCAAATCACTGAACAAATTAGGTACCCTACATTTTGTTTATTCCTGAGATATGTCAAGATACACGGCCACTGCTTTTGCTCTGCATTACTAAAAATGTAACGTCATTAACATGCCATTCCATGGGTAAATACAGGCTTGGGGGAAAGTAATAGGCTGACTAAATCATTTAAAATGCACTAGGACATAGTTACTGTGCTCTACAGGGGTTTTCCACATGCATGCTAACAAGACCAAAGCACACAGACTAACTTGATGGTTATAGAAATAAGACCCTGAACCTCATGTAATAGGTCAGTCGGTTATAAATCAGGCTAAAATGCACACCTTAATTGTGAATCATTGCAACAGTGTTGCTCCCTTTGCCATTAGCTATCCAACTGTCCAATAGACTAGTAAGCTAGCTCTAGCTACAGTAATTACTGGCAAACCAAGCAAACAATCCAGTAATATTGTAACTAGTCAGCTACTGTTTAGCCAATATCATGATGACTATGAGTATTCACAGTGAAAACTGTGAATAATATTAAATTAACTTGATGTTACCATCACATGTTAGTTACTTTACTACACATGGGGTTTAACATGCATGCTAATGGGGGCAAAAGCACTAAAACTGTGTAGCTGGCCATGAGTTAAAGACTTTGAACCGCATGTCATTTGTGCCAATGTGTGATACTTCAAATGCACCTCCTTAATATTCAACATTACTCCAATTTCTTCTGCTATTAGCCATGTCCAGCAATCTACGGCAGTTAGCAAGAGCTCACTAATGAATAAACAAAGCCAACAAAGCAATCAAAGCAGTAATGCTGCAACTGGACGGCCAATATCCCCGATAACTAGAGATGGCCCAAAACCACTTTTTTGCTTCCCGATACCGATTCCGATACCTGAACTTGCGTATCGGCCGATACCGAGTACCGATCCGATACCAGTGTGTCATATATTTTATTATGTTTTAACAACTGTATACTACTATCCCTGTATGGATGTGATATGGTTTCTATCTCTGTTGTCTGTCTGGCTCAGGTTAAACTCTTTGTGAAACATGAACAAACACAAACAATGAATGCTGTAGAACTTTCTTTTATTCTCCAGTTTGACAGTCAGTTATAATGGAAAAAGAACATAAATAAACTACTTTAACTAGATTTTCTTTAGGGCTTTATTACGTGGTATCGTCGGTGCATAAACTCCAGTACTTCCCGATACCAGCGTTTTAGGCAGTATCGGAGCCGATACCGGTAACAGATACTGGTAACATCTCTACCGATAACTTTGGGAATTTACAGTGAAAAAAAGTGAAAGTATGTTGAATTAACTTGAGGTTTCCTTTACATGAGACTTTACTACACACTTAGTTACTTTACTTTCCCATGCTTGCTAAAAGAGCAAAAGAACAAGAATGTTGTGGTTGTTACATGGTTTCTTATAAGCTATGTAGCTGTCCGGCTAGCCAACTAACAAACCAAGCAAAAAAGCAGTACTGTAGCTGGACGGCTAATAATTCCATTAATTATTCATTTCCATTGAAATATAGTAAATAAATGTTTCCATCGCATATTCTCTTTCTTTCCTGTTGAAGAGCACGGTTTTCAAGGCCAGGCAAAAATGTAACATCGTACTCTATCGCTGTCTTTGTCATAGAGGGGTCCTGAGATGACGGAAGTGGAGCCAGTGTTGGACTTTGCCTCCTCGGGGCGCTCGGGGAGGAGAAATGCCCTGCCTGACATCCTGGGCTCGCCGGCAGGCGTAAACCCTGGCGACCTGCCTCTTAAGCTGGCTGAGCTGTCCCTCAAAGGTAACCAACTTATAAAACAAGTACATCCGACCAGGCAATGCGATTGGTCAACTAGACATTTAGAACATGCTGAAATCCACCATTTCAACATTCCAGAAATGAATCAAAAACAGTTTTTTTAATTCATGGAAATGAATCACAAACCACAGTAACACACAGACGCTCTCCAACATATTTATATATAAAGTGATTCATCGGATTATTCGGATTAATTGAAAGCTCTGGAGTTATAAGAGATGTTTGGATCACATCAGCTGTGCACACATGGCGCTATGTTAAAAATAGCCTACATGTGAAGTTCACAGACATAGTAGCTAATGATCTATCCATGGCCAAATATGTCTATTCAACGAACATAATGACACTGCTAGCTACCTATGTAGTGGAGTTTGGTCCCCCGTGTCTGGCTCTGGTCCATACATGGTTGCTGGATATGGCAGAGATTTATGGCTGAAGACTTAGCGTTGACAGTCAGCTCCGGTAAAAAGCATTAGGTCCACCTTTGGGCGACGATTGCCACTTGGGAATTGGCTAAAACTGGCCATTTCCAATTATCCTAAAGCATTCATCATGACTCTGGCATTAGTGTGGCTACCACGTGTGCCTAATTTTGGGCTGAGTATTTTTGACTGCACGGGGTAGCAAGGAAATTAGCATGCTGCCAAATCACATATAATGACACAATTTGTCTTGCATCTTCCACACAACGAATGGCTTTGCAAAGTCTTTCTACCCTTACAAGCCTATATATGTGCACTCTCACAAACATTTGAACATATGTGTGTATTAAAGTAGCTAGTTACTAGGGCTGGGCAATATATCAATATTATATCAATATCGTGATACGAGACTAGATATCGTCTTAGATTTTGGATATAGTAATATCGTGATATGACGTGATAATAGTTGTCTTTTCCTGGTTTTAAAGGCTGCATTACAGTAGAGTGATGTACTTTTCTGAACTTACCAGACTGTTCTATTATTTGCCTTTTCCCCACTTAGACATCATGTCCACATTACTGAGGATTATTTATCTAAAATCTAAATGTGAAGATATTTTGTCAAAGCACCAATTGTCAACCCTAGAATATCGCCACAATATCGAGGTATTTGGTCAAGAATATCATGATATCTGATTTTCTCCATATCGCCCAGCCCTACTTGTTACTATGTAAAGTAAGCGTGCACGTGTTTCCCCATGATCCTGGAGTTCTGGACGCCATGCCTTTCCTTCCTATAGCCTTAAATTTGTCCCAGTTTTGAGGCGACTGGTGCTATGCTACTTCTGGTGATTTTAGAAACTGGTGCCATAACGATGACAACGTAAGCACCTACTGATGTACTAATCATAAAGTCGGTATTGATCAACAAACAGTCTAGTCCTTTTTTTATGACTGCAACATATTTCTTATTCTTGTCTTTTTGGGTTTGTGTGCAGATGGCCCGGGAGGGGCCCAGTCACCCACGGCGGAGGAGCCTCCTGCGCCGCCGGAGAGCTCCGAGGGGAAAGAGGGATCGTAGGGACTCGTTTATTTACCTCCCCGGAGACCTGCCACGATACCCTGAGAGAAGGGACGAGGAGCGAGTTAGAGCGCGACTGGTGGGAGAAAGAGCGATTATCTGTGGAGAGCCAGTCTGTTTGTGAAGCAGCTGAGCCACGGAGGGAGGGGGACCGAGCAACTCCCCAGGGACTGGAGCCAGGCACTCGGCACTATCTGAAAAGAGTTAGACGTCTGTTAGTTATGAACCAGTGAGAGAGTGTGAGTGTGTGTGTATGTATGTATGTATGTATGTGAGTTATACACTCACCGCGGACACTACACTGAGAATCAGAAGGACCATGACAGATTGTATACTGTACACTACTATTTTTGTATGATTTATTTAAAACTAAAGATAAACAGGAACTCATAAGTCAAACTGTAATATGTACCATTTGCTTTTCCTTTACAGTGATGTGTGTTACTTTACATTGAGGGATAGTAGGAGGGATATTAAAGGACTAAAAGCCTGTAGTGGCTCCAAGCTTTTACATCCAGCTGGACGCAAAGTGGCACGTGACATAAGGAAACGGGGAAATCTTTTGTGTCGTCTTCTGCTTTCCCACTAACTGTGTATAATCTACTGTATGTTTTCAAATCTGAGGCTGTTGTACACTATATCTTTATCGTAAATGTACAGTTTTTATCCCCCGTTGCAGACTGTTTTGATCCTAAACTTTTCTTTTTTTTTTAGGTGTCCATATGGACACGTTAGGTGATAACATAGAAGAACCGTCCATATCTTGAGACATTCCTTTAGTGTCCCACTGCCAGCAATGTACACACCGCTTTATTATAATACTGAGAAAAGTCAGAGGTTTCCCTTTTGGTTTTTGCTCAAGGCTGCTTTTAAAAGTCTCTTCACTTTCCAGAAGCTCTGAAAATGTGCCTAGTGGCAGTTCACAACCCAAAACGTGTGTTGTGTTCTCTCTCTCTGTGAAGTACTGTTATTGACCATTTTGGGCTACTGATATTTCCTCAGTTTTAATAGGAGGTATCATAACACATCTTTACGGCTTGAACTGTAAATGAAACATGAAAACAAACTTTTGTAACATTCTGCAGACCTGCATCTGCGGATCCTACACTTTGTCAGGAAATGGGATTCAGTTTTGCGTAAAAAAAAATAAAAAAATAAAGAAATAACTTCGGCAGGGCATCTCGGGCTCCTCGCACGCCACTTCATAAAGCGACAGCGGCATATGGCCGCTGACTGGGCACGGGAGCAAGCGTCACCGCCGCCACAATGTGTTTTTCCCACTGCCCGGAAATGGCAGCGCGCTCGCCTTCTGCCTCTCCGCACGGAGAAAAGTCTGTTCACACTCATCAACACATACGCAGAGCTGAGAATAGGATGCGAGACGGGACGGCGAGAATCAGCGACGCTCCACTTTTTTTGTCAGCTCTCCGCTCTACTCCACCGCTACTGTAAATATACTGTGTTGTAGTATAACCTGTGTGTGTCATACATGCTGCCTGTATGCTGACAGACTTTATTCACATACTGTGTACCCATAAAGAAATGGTGTTCTGTAATGGTCTCTAGTTCTAGCCAGTGGCTGTGTCTTTATGTGGATGTGTTTCACAAATGTAACAAAGGAAGGCCTGGTGTGCAGCTGCCCCGCCTCAGCCGTACTTTTACTAACACTGATGAGAAGTGTTAATGGTCTACACCCGAGCTGTATGATCACCCCCTTTTTTTTTTTTTTTTTTTGGAGTGATGATTTAAAAAAAAGGTGTATTTTGTAGTGTCCTGATCTCTAAGTGGTGCATACATTTTACTTGGCTGGATTGAATCCCATGTGTTGATTCTATCTGGTGGTGAAACCTGCCATATTAAACCCACGAGCTTTACATATACAACTGTGTTGAATCGTTTGATTTCTACGCAAGGCCCTCACTCCTGGTGTAGGATCTGTATCTGTATTTTGGCACACATTCCATATGTTTGTGTACATATGGGATATCATTGACAGTGTTTTTAGCCACAGCGGTTCTCTGTGGAGGACGAGGTCAGATGGATCAGTACACCACTGTGGTCCAGACTGACATAGCTCAACAGCTGTTGGAACGGAAATGTGTACAGATCTGGCAACACAGATATGCTAACGTCATCCGACTTTCGCGAACGCCACGACAAAGCTCATTTTCGTAATGCTAAATATGTCTTTTAGCTGTGTACATGTCTGATGTCAGCAAAGAAGAATATTAATACATTTTGCAAATAGAACTTTTTAATCGATCCACACAACGCTCGCTATGCTTTCAAATGACGCCACGCCCATTTAGGAGACAGGAAGCGTGTTCCGTTTCATACTAAACCATGTTTAGTTAGAAAGAATCTTTGGTACAACCTCGCAGAGCTGCTAGCATGGCTGAAGGCGAGTTTTGTCTACACAAACGCATTATAGCAGCTCTCCCCATTAAACACTCATTTTGTTGAGTTCTGCGAGTGCTAATTAGTTCACCTAGTGGCAGGTGGAGCAGAAAGACGTATCAGCAAGACACACACATCACACGTTACACATCAGTCTATATGTGGGAAAAGTTGTAGAACGCCTTTTTGTAGCTCCAGAGTGAGCTGTGTGAAGTGATGTCACTTGGGTCCCAAGACTGCGAGTTTGAATTAAAAGAAGACCTGGGGTGGTGAAGTTACAAAGAAGTAAGTCTTGCATCGCCAGAACCGTCCACACATACATTCCTGGATGGGATGAAAAAAAAAAAAAAAAACGCTCTCGTCACAGTCGTCTTGGGCGGCACTAAGCTCTGGACGCAGCGACGGTGGCTCTGCAAAATAGTTTCGGGAAGGAACTTGTTTTGGTGGAACATTGGCGCCCCGCAAAAGAAAATGCCACATCCAATATTAAATGAAGTTAACTGTTCACACAATACAGTAAGGTGAGCTATTTAAATTAGCTGATACATGGTTAAACCTCATTGTCTTACCAGTGTATCGCCATGTCTATTTTGTCCATAGCAAATCCCACAATTATTCACCGAAAGAACCAAGCAGCCCTGCCTTGTTGCTCGATCAAAATTTTCTTCAAAACCGGACATTTTCAGCGTGCAGTTTGCTAGTTCAAAGTTTGCTGCGGTTTCCCGAAACGAGCTGAGTTCCGCAAGGCGAGGTGGGGGGGGGGGGGTTATCTAGTAAAGTCATCGATTCAGACAGAAAGAAGAAACAAGTGAGCTTACCAGACCTCTGTCGGCCCAGTTGCATTGTGGGTAATGTAGGTGCACTGCCAGGATTTTCAAATGGAATTGGAACAAGTAGAATCAAAACAAAAAGTTATATTTCTGGTTCTGCTGCATTGATTTTGATACAAAAAAAAACCTGTCTATTATGAGTCTGACAATATTCAAAAAGTACAGCACAGTGGGTAAGAATTATTAATTTGCTATTTGTACAGTAATAGAGATGACAATGATACCTGCATATTGACGATGTTTTGTAATTATAATGATCAACCATATCATCTGAAGCAGTAGGCCAATAATGCAGAGGTGATGCAGACTTTGCTGCGTACTACTGCTGCAAATATAATTACAGGAAAAGCCAACTAAATCAGTAAATACAAGGAGAGCTTGCTTTTATGATGTAGCATATGTAGCTATAATAATCGTGGTGGTTATTCGGTGACCGGAGGCGATACATTAAAGGACAAATCCGGCACAAAATGAACCTAGGGGTTAATAACACGTGTACCGCGTCGACCGTTCTCTGGGATGTGTTTTCATGCTAATCGAATGTGACCAGTTTTATTGCAAACTGCTAATTAGCTTATAACGCTAGTCGTCGGGGCAGAGGGTAAAGTAAAAAGAAATCGCTAAAAAGATAGTTTATAAAAGACAGTAGCGTTTACGTATAAATGCGGGCGCCATCTTGGGAAAACAGTCATTACCTGCCTCTATACGTGAACGGTACTGTCTTTATAAACCATTTTAAAGTGCCCATATTATGAAAAATCACTTTTCCTAGGTGTTATTTTGTGTCTCTGGTGCTTCCACACGCATACAAACTTTGAAAAAAAAATCCATCCATGCTGTTTTGAGTGAGATACGGTTTCTGAATGTGTCCTGCCTTCAGTCTCCAGGGGAGCTGGTCAAAATCTGCACAGCTTTCTATGTCACTAACCGAAACGAGGGGGCTAGGGGGCTAATCGTTAGCATGCTAGCTCATTCTCAATGGCAAAACACTGCTACAACACACAAATTCACCCTAATCGACAAAATAAATTGTATAGAACTAATTACATGTCCCTGTTCTGCAGGTATTCCACGCAAAATTGGAAATGTGCCCTTGTTTAAAAGAAGTCTCCCAGCTAATCCTGCCTGGTACAGGCCGAAGTTGGAGAAACAGCTAGCTAGCTCATGTAGTCCTTACCTAGCTACTGTACATGTGCGTCTGACAACAAAGATGTTACAGAAGTTGAGAGGTCTCACTCTGTAGCTAAAACAGAGAACTGACACAGGGTGAAAGGAGGAGCTGCAGCAATGGGCAGTACAACAAAAATATGGTGTTTTTTGAAAATTAAACCGTGTAAACCTATTCTGATACAATCTCAAATTACAATTATGAACCTGAAAATGAGCATAATATGGGCACCTAATAAACTGTCCGTACACTTACAAAGTTCTCAATGCTTGTGTTTACATGTAGGGACCCTCATTATGCTACCGTGGAAGTGTGGTGTTATTTTGAGCTTTGTTAGTGGTGTAGAAATAGCGATTTATTTTGACTTTATCCGTGCCCCGACGACTAGCGTTACAAGCTAATTAGCGGTTTGCGCTAAAACTGGTCACATTCGATTAGCATGAAAACACATCCCAGAGAACGGTCGACTCGGTACCCATGGGTTATTAAGCCCTAGGTTCATTTTGTGCCAGATGTCTCCTTTAAGCTTTTGGCAAATTAATTTACAAAACAAAGTATGCACTTTTCTACTGATTCTTCCTCTGCTAGGCACTACATAGCTCTATTCCGTTCCATTTCAGCCACCATCTCTGATGAAAGGCATCAGTGGGCGCCAATCACTATTTCTTTTAGCACACTCCTGTTACATAATGCAGCAGTTCCTGTGGGTGTGCAGCAGATGGAGACATTCACTACATTATCATTCACCCCACACCATGCTTCCACACCGACGGGGGGATTTCTTTGTTATGTCTGGTACAAAGAAAATGGCTGAAATACCATTTTTTTACAACAATATTTATACAGATACACACATAACTTACATAAAACTGACTAGGATCATGATTCGGAGGTTTTAGTTTTCACACTCCAGCACACATATTTCCCTTTCAAACCTAGATAGGAGTTTGACTTGGACACACCCGGCCTATGCAGCAGTGGAGAGTGATTTGACAAAAATGGGACACTTTTGCGAATCTGGTTTTGGTTCAATCCTCTGATATAACTGCTCCTGACCGGCCGTGGAGGTGGACGTTCGTAATGAAGCGGGCGTGGAGGGGGGGGTGCAGAATGTA